>NC_143486.1:43538610-43838610 GCF_027475165.1 Benincasa hispida
AGCTGTCTTTGTTGATGAAAGTTCCTTTAGTAAATGAACTATTTGAGGTATTTTGCTAAGAATTCTAAGTAGTTAACTGGGAATTATGTCCTTTCAGGCCAAGAAGAGCTAGGAGAGGCGTATAACCCGTTAAGAGGCCAACGAGTTGTGAGTGACTATGTGATGATTTAATGTTTTAATAATTTAGAAACTATGATTTCTTAGAAGATATTTCTCATGCTAAGTGTTCAAATGAAGTGCCAAGCAACATATGTTTGAGGCTATTTCTCATGCTAAGTAAAGCATGTTTTCCACGGAAATTGACACGATTTAAATATGTTTTCTTGTCCAAATACTTTCAACATGTTTTAGTAACTCCATTTTCATGATGTTTACTAGTGTATGGGTTTTCCAAGTATGTTTTCCATGTATAACGCATGCTAGTGGTTTTTACAAGCTGGTTTAGTATGTTTTAAGCCAACTTATTTCACAAAGTATGAAGCATGCGTTAGGGTTAAAGCTAAGGTTGAATGAAGCTTGATGTACTATATTTTTAAATACCTAAGGTTCTCAAAGTACATGCGTTGGTATTCCTAAACAAAATGAAAAGGGATACTGAAGGTAAGGAAGGTATCCTAAAGAGTTTTCTATGCTATATTTGAAAACTATTCTTTTAATGCTCTTCAAGAGCTTGATAGCTTAAGTGAGCCGGATACTGAAGGTAAAGAAGGTATCTGAATAAATGTACCAAAGGTGTTGACGGTACATAGATAAGACCACGTGCACGTTGGTAATACGACATCGAGGGATTGAGCAAAAGGGTTCTCCCCAACTAAGGTTGACGTTGAGGGATTGGGCAAAAGGGTTCTGCCCGACTAAGGTTGACTTTGAGGGTTAGATCTAGTAGTTCACTCTCAACTAAGGATAAAGGGATGTCGAAGTATGGGTCTTCTAGCTATATACCAGCAAAGGGAGGCCGAATTATAGGTCTCTTAGCTGGTAACAGACGTTGGGAGCTAGAGCGATGTATGCTTGTTCTCAACTAAGGAATAACGATATTTATTCATGGTTTTAAAGGTTTTGTGTACACGTTTCCTTGGTACATTTTAGTTCTAGTATTATGTTTTCAAGCTTTCAATTTAAGCATGAGATTTATGTCTTTATTAAGTCACTCACTGGGCTTCTAGCTCACGTTTTCAAATGTTTTCTTTTTCAGGTAGTGGTCAGTTCCCAAAAGGCTTTTCCACTGTTGCTCTGCTCTGCCACTCAAAGAAACAAGTTGAAGGAAGTGTAATTTAAAACCTATATTAGTTAGTATACATGTGTCTGTTTAGTGACTAGTATTCTAGATGGGGCTCACTAAGTTGTAATATTCATGTATGAACAATGTTGCGAAACCCTACAATGTAAATGTGTTAAGTTCCGAGTTAATATATCGGTATATTGATGATATGTATATATTCAGGGTTTAAGTAAAAGTTAATAGGTTTGTTAGGTTGTAAGTGCCAGAAAAAGGGTTGATAACTGCTGCAGTCACCATTCCATCCAGGTTAAGAGGGTAATTTGGAGTGGGGTGTGACAAGTTGGTATCAGAGCAAAAAATTTTCGGAAGAGAGGAGAAAAGTTTATATAGGTAAGTCTGAGTTATGAGTTCTTAGCATGTGTACTACCTAAGTAAAAAGAAGATGTCAAGTAAGAGTAGCAAGCAGAGCAGGCAGACAGACAACGGGAACCCTGATCCTACCTTTAGAAGTTCCGAGATTCGAGGGAATTCAAATGTTAGTGAATGGAGGGGTAAGGACCCGGTAAATCAGGAAACGACTTCAGACGGGAAGTCGAGGATTCCGTAGACAGGAACAAATCCTCAGTTAGAGGACAAAATATTTTACAGAAAGTTTCAAATCAATTCTGGTGGATTCGGAAAGGAAGTACGGTATTGAGAATGACCTAATAGGTATTGATAAATGACAGAGAGCTAAAAGTCAGCATAGGGTAGGAAGGAAGAAGCCAAGACTTGTGATTAGTATGGATGATAGATCAAGGTTTTGGCATCCTACCGAGCTGATAGCTAGTACAGGTAAAAAACCCTTATGCACGAGGAAATTGTGTAAGCATCATCGTGGGACCTGTTATAAAGGGAAAAAATGTCACACCCCGCCCCAAACCACCTTCTCAGCCTAGGAGAGGGATGCGACTGCAGCAGTTATCAACCCTTGAGCTGACACTTACTGCCTAATGATTCTTGCGGAATAACTCTGATACCATATTATAACTTATACACAGCGGAATGATTAAGTCAAAGAGATAAACTATAACGGATTAAGTAGGCCCATCTTTCATTACGACAGTGATATAATGTTTATACAACTTAAGGACTTAACAACAAAGTTTACAATGACAACCGTAAAAAAAACCCTCCGGAAGTGTAATTGGGGCACGTGGCAAACCTTGACCTTAGCAGCATTCTAAAACTCCTCATCTTCCGCTACCTGGGGGGGGGGGGGGGAATTAAGAAAACATTTTGAAGAGTGTGAGCTACTAAGCCCAGTGAGTAGTTCTTTTAAAGATGAAAATCATTTTGAAAATCATCATTTTGGGAAATCAATCACATGCCAACACTCGCATTATAACTCATGCACAGTCAAAGATATAATCATGCAACCAGTAATCTTTATCCCAAAAGCTACACGTGGCATGCATATCATATCATCAATCAATACAATCATTCTATGGAAACCTTCCTATGACCCCAATTCCCGCCAATGTGAACATCGACCATTTTATTTATCCCACTAGTCATGCTTAGGTACTTGATCATATTTTCCTTCGGTCGTTACCAACTATTATTTCCCGCCGACTGAAGCCGACCAATTTTCCCGCCGATCGAAGCCGACCAATTTTCCCGCCAAGCACCTTTTGTTAAGCATGCTAACCACATCCCGGGCATAATCACAGTTTTCATAGTCACACACAAACAATATCATGGCAATCATCCTATCACCAAAAGCATGCATTTTGTATCTACAGATGCATATATTCCAATATCAGAGTATAAAGCTAAATGAATACTTACAATATGCATTTACTATCAAGGAAACCTAACACTCACGATATATTGAACCTACAACGCTATAACACTTACAATATGTGTTAATTATCAAAGCTATAACACTCACACTATGTGTTAATTATCAAAGCTATAACACTCACCTTAGTTGCTTAGGAGCCTTTCTAATAGTTCCCTTTTCTACCTTGGGCTCCCTTTTTACCCCTAGAATCAAGATCCAAATTACAGCTAAGATTACTTATAGTTATGAACATTGTTTTAAGATACTTCCTTCTACAAAACTATTGTAAAATGTCTCAAGAAGCTTACCATAAAATCTTAGCTCATAGCTCTTCATGGTTTAGCCGGAATTATCCAAATATCGACTGGCCCAACTTACCCGATAGCTCGACCCCTCTGTATTTTTCTCGTTATCCAGCCCAATTCCTTAGATCTTCTTCTCCGAAAGCCTCAATATGAAAACTAGACTCTCTTATCTTTCAGATGGCTTTAGAATTACATCAAACGCTTAAGTAGATTGGGAGATCTCCTCGTCTTAAGTTGATGCATTCTCTTCCACCCTCACTGTCCAATGCACTCTATTCTCCCCATCTTTTTACGAATTTTATGATTTGTGATTTGAAAATGAAATCCCAACAGTTCTATTTATAGGCATCCAAACCTCCTATGGTGTTGACACCACCTACTTGGCTGCATGGCCAAATGTTTAATCCTCCCTTTATCAACATAAGCTGACTTCACCTTGGTTCAATGTGTTCTTCCCAAACGCATCCAACACAATTTCTTAGGGTTTAAGAATTCCTCTTAATCGGACACCTAAATTTTAATTGACGTTTGCCCATACGTCTTCAAGCTTTGTTTGTATTCAATTTAGGGTTTTCAATGCATAATCTATAAGATCGTGGCCAAATTCAACACATAAATGCCCCACCATTCGATGCACAAGCGGTTTCCTTCGATCGCGTGGGCGTGACGTTCGAATGAGGCATTCAGGCTGCTCTCGCTCTCTCCGCTCTCGCTCTCTCCAACTTTCTAGCTCAAACTCTCACTAAGGATCTCGCTTTCTCCAGCCTTCTCGCTCATTTGGCTCTCGGTAGTGTCGCTCTCTCCAGGTTTCTCACTAAGGATCTCGCCAGCATCGCTCTTTCCAATCTTGCCAGCATCACTCTCTCCTTCTTTCTCTCCACCCTTTCTCTCCAACTTCGCTCTCTCTCAGTCTCTTGCTCAGCCAATCTCGCTCTCTCCCATTCTCTCGCTCAAATCAATCTCGCTGCCTCCACTCTCGCTCTCTCCCATTTCTTCTCCCATTTTCTCTCCAATCTCGCTCTCTCCATTTTCTCTCCAATCTCATTAGCTACTGTGAATATGGTTTATCATAACTATAATACCTAACCATTATACTTTACATTCACTTTTACTAATTGTTGATCCACAGACGGTGACAATTATTATAGTTATTATGACAATTGTAAAATTATTAGATTATTTACATAACATAGGATTTAACTTCCTTCTAATTAACCCCTTAATCACTTACTTAAGTAGGAAAATGGAGATCTAGGTTTCACAAAAACGTATGTTTCTAGTACAGATAGGCAGGACATTTCAAGAAGGAATGCCCCAGCTAGGTCGAGGAGTTCAGATAGAACACAAAATGACTTTACAGACGATAGATAAGCCTAGTGGCTCAGGAGCCGAGGAAGGGATTCAAGAGAAGAAAAACGAGAAAGGAAGCAGGACGATCTCAGCGGCAGGACAGGTTTTTACGAAGTGTCCTACCAAGAGGCAGAGAAGTTACCTAATGTTGTGAATGGTAAAGTAACTTTATGTATCAGTATATTTATGAACTAGTTGCCTATAGTGTTATCCCTTTATTCTTATCTGATATGTTGCACTGTTTGTAGGAAAGATTGTAGAGAGCATGTCCCTAAGTAGTTATTATTATGCTGTGGAGAGGTTGTAATAGCATAAGAGTTTTACAGGCTCTGAAGTAGTTGTTGATAAGTATAGTTATGAAGTGACTCCATTAGATTTATTGGAATTGATGTCACTCTAGAGCATGGATTTTCTGAATAAATGTTACAACCGTATGAATTTTTTTAAGGATGGATAATATTCGAGAGATTTGGTAGGCAAGAGACAGTATTTGTAGGAAGCAAAGGAATATTCCAGAAAGCCTAATAATAGCAGTGAAGACTAGGAAGCTGCTAAGTAAAAGATGTGAAGCCTATTTAGCCCATGTGACAGTTTCGTAGGACGAGAAGATGAAACCTGGGGATGTACCAGTTGTACAAGAGTTTCTGGATGTTTTCCCTGAAAAGTTATCAGATTTACAATCTGACAAAGAAGTTGAGTTTACTATCGATTTAATTCTAGATACAACACCTATTTTTCAGATACCATTAAGGATGGTCCTAGAAGAACTTAAGAAGTTGAAAGTCCAGTTACAAGAATTAATAAATAAGGGTTACATCAGATCCAGTGTGTCACCTTGCGAAGCATCAGTCTTCTATCAAGAAGAAAGACGGTACTCTTAGATACGTATGGATTATAGGCAGTTGGACAAGGTGACGATCAGGAACAAGTACCTATTGCTTGGTGTAGGTGATCTCTTTGATCAGTTAAAGAGAACCACGATTTTCTCTAAAACAAATTTGAGATCAGATTACCACCAGTTGAAGGTAGAGGCGAATGTTAAAAAAACTACATTCAAGATGAGGTATGGACATTACGAGCTTCTAATAATGCCATTTGGATTAACGAATGCCCCTGCAGTATTTATGGACTTGATGAATAAGATATTTCATCCCTATTCGGATCAGTTCATGATAATCTTCATTGATGACATATCGGTGTATTTAAATAGTAGGGAAGATCATGGGAACCATTTGAGGATAGTTTTGTAGACGCTGCGAGAGAAGCAGTTGTATGCCACGTTCAGCAAATGTGATTCTTAGTTAGACTAGGTTGTATTTCTTAGTCATATGGTTCCAGCAGTAGGAGTGAATGACTCTAAATGCTTTAAATGTTTTAAGTAAATTGTTAATGCTTATGAATGTCCAGCAATGTATGTTTACTGAAAGCTATTTATGATAATTATTCTCAAATAGTTATAGAGTAATGCATCTCACATTAAGGTTATGTTTATGCTATGCTTTATAATGGCCATAGGGATGCGTTAGTAAGAAATGTATTTGGGTAACTAAGCCATTGAAAGATAAGGATATGCAAGTTGAGTATGAGTGGCTCAGTACTGAAGTACATGGAGAAGGTACTGAAGCTCAGTCTTAGAGATTGAATAGCTCGATACTGAAGTACACGGAGAAGGCATCTGAGCAGTAGTACCTAAGGTATGATGGTACTTAAACTAGAAGCACATGAAGGAAAGAAAAGTTGTTATTGGTAGTGTTGGGATCACTCCACACTAGCCATGAATTGATGTTGAGGGATTGAATAAAGATTCTCTCTCGACTAAGAATAAAAGTTATGATTGTAGGAAGAGAACAAGAGGAGTTCCTTCCCAGTTAAGTAGTAACGCAGTAAAGAATGATAAGAAGTGAGCAAAACGGCCACTCTAGACTAATAAACTAAGGCATAGTCTAGCAAGATAGGAAAAGTACTATGTGATGTTTGATTTGTCAACAAGTGAAACCTAGAAGGCAAAGGCCGGTAGGATTACTCAATCCACTACTAGTACCTGAGTGGAAGTCGGGAGTCAAACGGGTAAACATAGACTTTTCACTAGAAATAGAATGTATAGCAGGTTTGCTCAGAGGTTAGTGGCAAACATGAAGTTTATTCTAGTGAATTCCGAGGAAAAGGGTGTAATCTAGAGGAAGTCCTAGTTAGATTAATCCTAAGAGGAAGGAAAAGATGAGCAGCAGTGAGCTCAAAATGTACCAAGGGTACATTGAGTATAAAAGTAAGGAACAAAATGGTCAGTAGAAGACAAAATGGAAAAAAGGTCCAGATCTGCTGATGTTCCAAGTAATAGCTCGAAGTTTGAATTGTAACTGAGTTAGGGACTAGTATAGTTAGAAAACCTTATGTATACAGTATGGTAAGCTATAATTGGGAAATGTTATAGTAGAAGGAATGTTTTCTCCCAAGTATGGATAGAAAGGATATCCTAAGAAGAGTGCCCTCGGTTAGGTCGAGAAGTCTAGTTGACATAAATATTGATTTCACAACTAGCAAGTAATTCAAAGGTATGACAACTGGAAAAGAATGTTCCAGTGGTATTACTGGGAAACGGAAAAGGACCACCCTCGTAATAATGAATGCTATGATTCAATGGAAAATGGATGAGTCATCAGAGGATGTGGCAAATACAGTGAGCTATGATGACCAAGTTGTTCATACGTACTAGTATTATTTACCATGAACAAGTTAGTATCGAAGTAACGCAACGAAAGCGTAGTAAAAAAAAAAAAGGAAGAAGAAAGAAAGGAGGAAGGTTGTAAATTTACGACCAAAGGATGTTTTCAAAGTCTAAGTTATAAGTAAGTTCGAGTAAATTTTGAGGACGAAATTTCTTTTAGGGGGGAAGAATTTGTAAAACCCGAACCCTAACTACTTTAAGTAAGAGTAAGTAATGTGATGTCTTCTAGTGAGTTAAATGAAGCCAAGTTTTAGGAGTGTTAGAGGATGGAAGCAAGAAGAAATAAGCTCTTGTGTAGCTAAGTGTAAACCACGAATTCTAAGTTCCTAAACAGGTATGTTTAGCCAAAAGGAATGATATATTAAATATTTAATAAGTGAAAATTCATGTTCATTATAGAAGTTGTGGAGAAAGGAAAAGAAAAACATATTAAATAAGGAAACTCACGTATTGGTTTGGCACGTGGTGGTTAATCCTTGAATTCGGGAGGCAGCAGGAAGATTAAAAGGAAGAAGAACTTCGAAAGCTTGGTTTCGACAATCTACATGAGCAAATTTAGTGAATTTGGTGTCATTTGAAAGCTTGAAGAATCTAGTTTTTAAGGTTGTATTTCTGAAGAAATTGCAGGAGAAGAAGAACAAAAAGTGATGAAATTACAGAAGAGACAGAATCTCGGGTTAATTAGGGCTCGAGGTGAAGATTGGAAGCTCTAGGCCAAAATATAAGGAATTTTTGGCTGAACTTTTAAAGTAAGAAATTAACTCAATTCTAAACACGTTTGTAGAAGGAAGTTTCTTCAAAAGAGGGTTGGATTTTGAGTTATAAATTTTTGAAGTTGTAATAGAGAAGCTGTGCATAAGTAGACAACTGCTTGGGAAGAACAAGCAAACAACTCATATCGAGAATGAGGATCTCGCTAATTTTGTACTGAGGATCTTGCTCTAGAGGGAAATCTCGGTAGAAATTGGGCTGAGTATCGTTGGTAAGGTTAGTATCGCTAGGATGAAAGGTTTCCAGGAAAAAGCTTGATCTCGCTGATCTAGCTCATGAGGAGGATCTCGCTCATGAGGATCTCGCTAGTAAAGCTGTCTTTGATGATGAAAGTTCCATTAGTAAATGAACTATTTGAGGTATTTTGCTAAGAATTCTAAGTAGTTAACCAGGAATTATGTTCTTTCAGGCCAAGAAGAGCTAGGAGAGGCGTATAACCCGTTAAGAGGCCAACGAGCTGTGAGTGACTATGTGATGATTTAGTGTTTTAATGATTTAGAAACTATGATTTCCTTGAAGTTATTTCTCATGCTAAGTGTTAGAAACTATGATTTCTTTGAAGATATTCCTCATGCTAAGTGTTTAAATGAAGTGCCAAGCAACGTATCTGTGAAACTGTTTCTCATGCTAAGTAAAGCATGTTTTCCATGGAATTGACATGAGTGAAATATTTCATCTTGTCCAAATACTTTCAGCATGTTTAGTAACTCCATTTTCATGATGTTTACTAGTGTATGGTTTTTCCAAGTATGTTTTCCACGCCTAACGCATGCTAGTGGTTTTTACAAGCTGGTTCAGTATGTTTTAAGCCAACTTATTTCACAAAGTATGAAGCATGCATTAGGGTTAAAGCTAAGGTTGAATGAAACTTTATGTACTATGTTTTAAATACCTAAGGTTATCAAAGTATATGCGTTGGTATTCTTAAACAAAATGAAAAGGGATACTGAAGGTAAAGAAGGTATCCTAAAGAGTTTTTTATGCTATATTTGAAAACTATTCTTTTAATGCTCTTCGAGAACTTGTTCGCTTAAGTGAGCCGGATACTGAAGGTAAGGAAGGTATCTGTATAAATGTACCGAAGGTGTTGACGGTATGTAGAAAACACCACGTGCACGTTAGTAATACGACGTTGAGGGATTAAACAAAAGTGTTCTTCCCGACTAAGGTTGACGTTGAGGGATTGAGCAAAAGGGTTGTCCCCGACTAAGGTTGACATTGAGGGATTGAGTAAAAGGGTTCTCCCCGACTAAGGTTGACGTTGAGGGATTGAGCAAAAAGGTTCTCCCCGACTAAGGTTAACGTTGAGGGTTAGATCTAGTAGTTCACTCTCAACTAAGGATAAAAGGGAGGTCGAAGTATGGGTCTCCTAGACTATATACCAGCAAAGGGAGGCCGAAGTATGGGTCTCTTGGCTGGTAACAGACGTTGGGAGCTAGAGCGATGTATGCTCGTTCTCAACTAAGGAACATTGAGGTTTAAATGGTGGTTTTAAAGATTTTATGTACACGTTTGCTTGGTATATTTTAGTTCAGTATTATGTTTTCAAGCTTTCGGTTTAAAGTATGAGATTTATCTTTTTATTAAGTCACTCACTGGGCTTCTAGCTCATGTTTTTAAACGTTTTCCTTTTCAGGTAGCGGTCAGTTCCCAAAAGACTTTTTTGCTGCTAGTCTGCCACTCAAGACACAGGTTGAAGGAAGCGTAATTGAAGACCTGTATTAGTTAGTACACATGGTCCTGTCTAGTGACTAGTATTCTTGATAGGGCTCACTAGATTGTATTATCTATGTATAAACAATGCTGCGAAACCCTGTAATGTAAATGTGTTAAGTTCTGAGTTATTATGTATGTATTCAGGGTTTGAGCAAGATTTAACAGGAAAGATAGGTAGTAAGTGCCAGCAAAAGGATTGGTAACTGCTGCAATCACCATTCCATCCAGGATAGGAAGGTAATCTAGAGCAGGATATGACACAACACATGCGGTAGTTAAATGTATTGAGAGGTTATAACAACGCATGTGGTAGCCTCAAGTTACGCATCCAAGGGCATTGGACGTTGGACGCGATGGATGCGATGGATGCATTAGATGTGATGGATACGATGGATAGAGGTATGCGGCGATGGAGGCAGGCACGATGGATGCGTTGGATGCGAGAGTATGTGACCGATGGTTTGCGGCCGAAGGGATGTGTTTGTAGCATGCGGCGATGGATGGCATGCGGCCGAAGGAGATGCATTGGTTGTGTGCACTGATGCGGTGCAAGGGCATGTGGTGATGCGAGGGCGTGCGGTGATGCAGTAGGAAGCATGTGACGATGGATGGCATGTAGTGTTTGACGTGGCAGTGCTATGCGATGGTATGCCATGATGGATGCAATGGACGCGACAGTGCTATGTGATGGTAAGCAGCGATGGATGCGATGGACGTGATGGACACGACAATATTATGCGATGGTAAGCAGCGATGGATGCGATGGACGCGATGGATGCGACAGTGATACACTATGCATATGTGATGTGCTATGCCTTGTTGATGTGCTATGCATTGGTGATTTGCTATGCATTGGACATGTGCTATGCATTGGACATCTGAAGGCACTTAGGCACATAGGACAAGCCAGTAGTATGCATTGAAGGAGTGTTGGTCATTATCCTAGTTGAACACATATGAAGTTGGATGAACGCATATGAAGGATGAACGCATATGAAGGATGGACGCATTCAAGGACGTCATCCGGACATGTGGTTTGTTGGGAAGAAATCTTATGCCTTAAGCAAATGAGGTGATGCATAAGAAGACATGAAAAGTTGAGGGCTATGCGTTGGTAAAAGGGGAGCCAGACACCTTGGGTTGCACTGATGCAAGATTACAGTAATAGTGTAAGAAAGAGACACTTGGACATGAGGTCAAGTAAGATGTGTCGACCTTATAGAGATCTTGGACGCCTATAAATAGGGCCAAGGACTTCAGATGAGAACTCAAATTCTCTTCAAAGGACATAAAGAAGAGTGTATTGGGAGGAGACTATGTGTTGGTAGCAAGACCATGCATTGGTCAAGAGGTTCCAAGAGAGGAGATGTTGTCGGGCAGAAAGGACAGGAAGTAGCATCAATTTGGGACAAGGCGTTCTCCTAGAATATTCATGGGTTTGATGTGATTTCAAAGCCATCGAAAAGCTAAAAGAGTCTAGTTTTTAGGGTAGGGCTACCGGAGAAGAAGCTTCAAGCAATCGGGCTGGAAAGTGAGGAAAAGACAAGAGGGTCGAGCTGTCGGGTAAGCTGGGCAAGTCTTGATTTTTTGATGTTTCCGACCAAATCACAAGAAGTTATGAGCTAAGATTTTGAGGTAAGCTTCCTGAGACATTTAGAGAATATTTGTAGAAGGAAGTATCTCGAGATGAAGCTTAGAACTATGAGTAGTCTGAGCTTTAATTTGAATATGGAATTTAGGGTTCAAAAGAGGAGCCCGGGAAGATCAAGGAACTTCTAGAGAGGTTCCTAAACGACCGAGGTGAGTGGTACTTTCCTTTAAGTCTTAAGCATATCCTTTAGAGTAAATTGTATATACTTATGTTATGAATGAGTACCTAGCATGAGAATGAGATTATTTGATCGAGATGATCAGGGGGTCAATAGACCTAGTTCCTGAGCCCGTAAGCAAAACCTCACGGGATGGTCAAGGGACCGAGAGGTCTAGTTCCTAAGCCTGTAGAAGGATCCTCGTATGGGATGGTCAGAGGGTTGACGGGCCTAGCTTCTGAGCCCATGATCGGGGAGCTATGTGCACATAGGAGACAAAGGAAACGTGAAGAGTAAGCGTTGTATTTAGTAACAGTTATCTATCTACCGTGTGTGTAGGTAGACAACATACTCATTCTAAGTAGTTATCAGTTTAGCTATCTACCATGCACGTAGATAGAGTTGAGAATAGACTCATTCAAGGCTGAGGTTTGAATGTAACCTCGTATCTATGATATCCTTGTTATTTATGAGTTGAAATAGACTCTAGAAGTTTCTTACCACTCACTGAGCTTTGTGAAGCTCATTTTGTTATTTCATGTTTTTCTTCCCAGGTAGCGAAAGGTGAGAAGTTCAAGGGTGCTGCTAAGGTCAAGGTCTGCCACAAACCACAGTTACACTTCTAGAGGGTTTTAAAGAGTTATTGATTGTAAACTTTGTTGTTAAGTCTTAGAATTGTATAAACATTACATTGTGATAATAAAATGGGCCTACCTAATCAGCTGTTGTTTGCTTCCTTGACTTAATCAGTTGGTTATTGAATTTGTTCATTGTATCATAGTTATTTCCGCAAGAGTTATTAGGCAGTAAGTGTCAACAAAAGGGTTGATAACTGCTGCAGTCACATCCTTTCCTAGGCTCAGAGAGTAGTCTGGGGCGGGGTGTGACATGATATCTAACTAGTTGCTCGTTACCATTGATGGACTGTTTGAGAATGCCTCCATATCCTATATCTGATGCATCTATTTCTACAATTTGTGATGCATGTAGATTAATGATGGATAGACATGGAAGACTTTTGATTAGATCTTTGATGGTTTTAATGATGCATGTATGTTGATGATTCCATGGAGGGGGATTTTTTCTCAGTCTTTGGTATAGGCGTTCACATGTTTATCTTAGATTTGGAATAATGTTTGATATATAATTTAAGAAACCTAAGAATCTTTGTAATTGATTTTTATTGGTGATTTCATCTAGAAATTTAATAGAAAATTCTATTGATCTTTGAATTGGTTTTATTTTTCCTTGGAAAATATCATATCCTAAGAACCTTATGTTTTGTTGAAATAATTTTATTTTGGGTAAAGAAACAACTAAACCATTTTGTTTAATTATTTTGTGAAATATTTTTAAATGTTTAAAATGTTGTTCTATAAATTGTGAAAAGATTAAAACATCATCAATATAGAGAATTGTGAATTCTTGATATGGGTTAAAAATGTCATTCATAATATTTTGAAATTCAGAATGGGCATTTTTTTAGTCTGAAGGGCATTACATTCCATTCCTATTGTCCAAATGGAACATTGAATGCCGTTTTATATTTATCTTTCTCAACAATTTATATTTGCCAAAATCCAGATTTCATATCAAATTTTGAGAAGACTAAGGCATTTTGTATTCGATTTTTAGATCTTTTTTGTTTGGTATGGGGTAATGTCACACCCTGCCCCGAGCCCACACTTCTGAGCTCGAGGAGAGGCGTGAGGGACTGTAGATACCACCCTTTTGTGATACTTACAATCCATCTGAACCTCTTTACAACATCAGTAAACTTTAAGTCAAGGGGATATCAACAACTGGTTAAGTAGGCCTATTTTATTACAATAATGTAACGTTTATACAACTCCAAGACTTAACTACAATGTTTACAACAACCATTCTTAAAATCCTCCGAAAGTGCAACTGTGGCTTGTGGCAGACCTTGAACTTAGCAGCACCCTGAAACTCCTCATCTTCCGCTACCTGGGAAGAAAAACATTTGAAAAATGGGATGAGCTTGCTAGCCCAGTGAGTGACAAGAAAACTGATTCTTATGAAAAAGAAGTCCCCCATGCCTTGGGTACTTTTGCTCCGATACCTTCTCAAAACTGTGTCCTTCAGTATCGAGTTGCTCGGATACCTTCTCAACTATCCTTCGGTTTCGAGTTTCAAGTAAAACTAGTCATACAATGACTTTCTTTAATAAAACATAGAAAACATGTCTTTATCTGAAAGATCTTTCTTTAGAACATGGTTTCTTAAAACATGGTAAATATTTTAGTCAAATATTTTAGTCACTCACCTTGATCGTTTAGGAATCTTTCTCTCTAGAAGTTCCTTGGTCACCTCAGGCTCCCTTTTGAACCCTACGATTCAGATTCAACTTGAAGCTCAGATTACTCATAGTTCTAGGCTTTATCTCGAGATATTTCCTTCTACAAATATGCTCTAAAATGTCTCAGAAAGCTTACCTCAACTTGAAGCTTAGATTATTCATATTTCTAGACCTCCTCGTGGTTTGGCCTGAATCATCAAAACATCGAGGTTTACCTAAGCTTACCCGATAGCTTGACCCTTCTGCCTTTTCCTCATTCTCTAGCCCGATTCCTTAGAGCTTCTTCTTCGGAAGCCCTACCTTGAAAACTAGACTCTCATAGCTTTCAGGTGGCTTTGAAATCACTCAAAACGCACGAGTATTCTGGGAGAACTCCTCGTCCCAAATTGATGCTACTTCCAGACTTTACTGTCCAACAACATCTTCCCTCTTGGAACCTCTTGACCAATGCATGGTCTTACTATCAACGCATAGTCTCCTCCCAATACACTCTTCTTTATGTCCTTTAAAGAGATTTTGAGATCTCATCTGAAGTCCTTGGCCCTATTTATAGACGTCCAAGACTTCTCTAAGGCTGACACCTCTTACTTGGCCGCATGTCCAAGTGTCCTTTCCTTACACTATTAACGCAACCTTGCATCATTGCAATCCAAGGGTCTTGCTTCCCTTTTACCAACACATAGCCCTCAATTTTGCATGTCTTCTTGTGCATCCACCTCATTTGCTTAAGGCCTAAGGTTCCTTCCCAATAAGCCACATGTCTGGATGATGACCTTGAATGCGTCCATCCTTCATATGTGTTCATTCTTCATATGCGTTCATCTAACCACAAATGCACCCATCCAATTGCCGCAACATTCCTATGTCCGAACACCACCAATTGACGCATGCATCCACATGCATTGGATGTCCTTGGCTCATAGCACATCACCAATGCATAACAACCCTTGGGTCAACTTGGTTATCAACTCAACACCTCAAGGCATAGCTCACCATCGCCTAGGTTCTTGCTAACGCATCCTTTATGACCAATGCAACCAACCTCATGAACCTTATTACCGCAAGCCTTAGCAATGCAAGGAGAATTCACCATGCGTTCACCTTAGCTCATTCCATCGCCTAGCTCATACTTTAGCAAGGTTGCCGTATCCTTCGTGTAGCAAGGCCGCCGCATCCATTGCGTAGCAAGGTCGCCACATCCATCGTGTAGCAAGGCTGACGCATCCATCGCGTAGCAAGGCCCCCGCATCCATCACGTAGCAAGGCCGCTGCATCCCCTTGCGTAGCATCGACGCATCCATCGTGTAGCATCACTGCATGCCCTCGACCGCATCACCGCATGCCCTCGGTCGCATACCATCGCATCCATCACATCCATCGCGCCGCATGCGTTTTTCTAACCTCTCAAGACATTGGCTGCCGCATACGTTTCTCTTGACCACACTTTGGCTTCCTTCAACGCCCCAAATAACCTCTAAAAGCTTCATGGCTAACGCATGGCACCACACCAACGCATTGTCAAATACTTAGTCATTTTTGCCTTGGCTTCCAACGTATAGTTCCTTTTTGGCATTATACTTAACCCAATTTTTACTAGTTAAGGCTTATCTCAAACTACTTAAGGAAAATCTATTCAACACTTAGAAATTTCCTTCACTTCAACATAGAATTTAACTTTCACCTGCTTAAGTAGGAAAAATGGAAATCCGGGTTTCACAGGTAATGTATCCATTCTAGAACAGAGTTTAAGGGTTTGTAATTGATGACCAGACGAGGTACTCCTCGTTCAATTTCTTCTTGATTATTTACATAAAAAGCAGCACAACTCCAGGGTGATTTGCTAGGTCGTATGAGTCCCTTTTCTAGAGGTTCTTGAATTTCTTGATGACAATGTTTTAATCATTCAACATTCATTTGTATAGGTCTTGCTTTTGTAGGAATTTTTTATTCATGAAAATTTTTAATATATGGTAGGCTAATGATGTGTTGCTTTCTTTCCCAAAAAGCATTAGGAATTATAGCACATATGTCTTTTTCAATTAATTCTTTAAAGTGGTTAATTTGATTTTGAATATAGGGGTCATGTAATTGTATTTCGATTCTTTTATGACCCATTTCTTCTTTTAGAAATTGGATTTGTTGGGTCTTTCTTTTGATGAAATTAATAGTTTTAAATATTGAGGAATTTTGAATTGAATTCATTAATTTAGTAGATATTGGATCTACAAATTTGAAAGTAATGTTTTGATTTAAAATTTTTGAATTTATTCCTTTCTCATTTACTGAGAATGGATAAAGTTGAGATAGGAATGAGGTTCCTAATATTATTTCTTCATCTTAGTCTTTAACTAATATGAAGGTATTTTTGAAACAATATCCTTGATTGCATATATGGGCATTTGGAAGTTTGTAACGAATTTTTAATCGTTGACCATTAGTACCATGTAATTTTTCGGAGGTTTTTTCAAAGTATTTGGTAGGTATTAAGCCTTCTCGTATACAGTTTTGATCTGCTTCTGAGTCAATTAAAACCTTAGAGGTTAAATGGTATTCCTTATTTATAACAAGATCAATAATAGAGTACCTTTTTTGTATTTGAACTTTATCAATAAGATTGATAAATGATGCATGTGGAATTTTATTGACTTCAGATCAATTTCTATGTTTTCAGGATTTTCAGAAGTGGAAGGTTGATCAGTTATTTGTTGAATTTGAAGTGATAAGAGTTCAAATTTTATTTGAGAATTTTCTTTTTAGTGTTAGAAATTTCTTCCTTTATTGTATTTATTTCTCTTTGAAGGTCGAGAATAGTTACTAGTTTTATTTTTGGTTCGAAGTGAGAAATTATCTTTTTAAGTTTGTAATGTTGGAAACTTTGTTGTTGAGGTTTTTCTATAATAAGGTCTTTAAGTTTTTCAAAATATTCTCTTTTATTTTCGGGGTCTTCAAATTGGCGAATGGATTCAAAAAGAATTTCATGCACATGACTCGATTTGATTATCACTAGAGGATATTGATATTTCACAATCAGAATTATCAGTATTTCTTGAATTTCAAAAATTTATTCATAGGAGGATTCTTCATTATCATCTGATGAGGAGCAGGAGTCTGAATGTGTTAACAAATTTAATAATTGAATTTTTAAATCTTCATCTATTTCTAAATTATTAATTTTTCACAATTTGGAGCTATGTGTCCCTTTTGTCTACATTTATAACAAGTAATTTCTTTTCTTTTAGTAGTTTTGTAATTTTTAAATCTTCTTTTTGGTTTATAAGTTTGTTTGTTTTGGTTTTTTTGAAAATATCCTTGGGTTCTATAAGGTTTTCTGTAAATTTTCTTTTTCAATTGCTTGGGTTGTTTTCGTGCTGAGGGAGCTTGAATTTTCTGATAACCATATTGAGCACAAAAAGATTCAAGTTCCTGTTTTTGCTTATGAAGTTCATTTTTCATTTTTGCTCTCAATTTAAGGTATGTGCATAAAGCTAAACCTTCATTGTTGATAAAGTTAACTAATTCACCGTAGGTTAGATTATCAAAAGGAATTGTACTATGATAAGTTTATCTTATTGTTTGGCGTACTTTTTCAGCAAATAATTTTGGCAATCCTGAGAGGAATCTTTCTTTCCAAAATTGATTATTACAATCTGTGTGGGTGTAGACTTTGCTGAAGAAAACATCTTTATACCATCACGTGTCCATTTCTTCCATTTCTTCCATGCTTTATGCAAATAATTGATGGTATCAGAGCCTAGTTTTTTACTTGTGTGTTAGTCCAATTGCATTAGCATTAAATTGTCATTAAGTCTTTGTCTTAATAACATTCTAATTATCCTTTGTGGTAATAATCAAGTTCGCTGGTTAATTCTATTGAATAGTGCTTTGGTAAGCCTTGTGTTCCCGACAGTAGAATTGTAAGACCGTTGGTAAGCTCGGTGTTCCAGTGTTGTAGAATTTTCAGCATCCTGATTATTTGTCATAATAGATAATTCGAATTTTAATGACTTTAAGCCTTAAAATTTTTTAATGTCTAAGATAATTGGAAAAATGCTCTCTAGAGACCATATTACAAAAAACTCAAATTTAATTGAAGATTATTCAAATGATTCTCAACCCTTCATAGTGAATAGTCAAGAGCTTCAAATAGAAAAAATAGAGAAAAACCTCCATAATTGGAATATACCAAAAGTAGATATTAAAAAAATCTATCAAATAGGAAAATTTGATTTTCTTCAAGATTATAGAATCAAAACCACAGAACAATTAGTCCCAATCAATAAACTCTCAGAAACTCTTTGTTTATTTTCAAGACAATCAATTATTCAACACCAAAAAAAATATAAATTTCTTCATATAGGATTAGTTCAAATTGCCATAAAACCACTTTATAGAATAGGATTAGATACTCCAATTCTATTATTATTACGTGATAAAAGACATAGAAACTTTTCAAACTCAATACTTTCTATAATTGAATCAAATTTAGAACGAGGACCAGTCTATTTCAATTCTATCCAAACTTTTCAGTTTCATTAAATGATCCAAATATACTTAAATCTTTAATGCTTGATATTAAAATTCAAAACATGGATTAGGAACCACAAACTTAATCTATTGTAGGAATATTTCGGATACATTATAAACTAATGCTTACAAATTTATCCCCCAAAGCTCTTAAGACTTCTCCCAAAGACCAAACCCTCCTAATGGAAGCCAATACGGAATACTCAGATACTTTTACTCCAAAAATGTTATCGTGGAATCAAATTACTCATAATCCTAGATGGAATTTAGAAGATGCTTTTAAACCTTCAATTGAAGATCTAAAATTAAAATTTATTATTGAAAATGAAGATGGAAGTGTAGAAATACAGTTTCAATCTTCAAGATATGAACCTCCTAAATTTTCTACTACATATGAACCTTCTAGATTTTCTACTACGTATGAACCTCCTCAACAAAATATTTCTATAAATCTTCAAGGAGTACGGTTTGATAATACAATACCACAACCTTCTTATACAAAAGATAAGGAATCAACCTTATCCCCAACTCATCCCCAACTCATTCTGATATGCAAAACATTAACCAATTAAATGTTATTTCCAAACCTTTTACAATTAACAAAATAGAATTAGATAAAGAGTTTTGGTTTGACAAAAATAAACTCTTGAGGAATAAATTTTTTGAATCCTTTACCAAAACTGAACAAAGTGAGATTTTTGATGAATATTATGAAACAATGGAAAAAGTTAAATTAAATATATATTTCTTCCATTGGATGAAATATAGAACCTATTATCAAAACCTTACATCTCCTTCATATCAAACTATTTACTAATACCTTTTCTCCCACATGGGAAACTACAAATCCTAAAAGATGTGTAACTTCTCCACATCATGTGAAACCTGGATTTCCATTTTTCCTACTTAAGCAGGTGATTAAGGGAATTAACTAAGTGAAAGTTAAATCCTATGTTGAAGTGAAGAAAATTTCTAAGTGTTGAATATATTTTCCTTGAGTAGTTTGAGTTAATCCTTGCGTTAAGTGACATTAATACATAAGATGAGAAGGCAACCATGCATTTGTAAGGTTGGACGCGTGATTGGCTGAAGTATTGGCAAGAGGCATTGCCAAGAGTTGTTCATTCGTTGGGTATGTATGAGCGAGAGCGGAGAAAGCGAGATGTTGAGCGCAAGACGCTGGGGAGACGGTCGTGTAGCAATTGAGTGGAGCTATATGAGGAGGTAGACGATCGTCTAGTAAGTGAGCGGTGCTACACGATGAGATAGTCAATCGTGTAGGCAGGCGATGGGCGATCGTATAGCAAGGCGAGGAGCTAAACGATGAGGTAGATGATCATATAGTAAGTGTGCAGCGTTACATGATGAGATAGACGATCGTGTAGGCGGGTGCTAGACGATCCTGTAGCAAAGCGGGGAGCTACACGATGAGGTAGGTGATCGTGTAGGCGGGCACTGGACGATCGGGCTATACGATAGACAAAGTACTACACGATCAGTGTAAACGCTAGACGATAATCGTGGAAGCTAGGCGATAGCGCTAAATGATAGCACTAGATGATAGCACTATGCGATGGGCGATAATGCTATCCGATGGGTGATAGTGTTAGACGATGAGGCATTGGCACTGCACAAGTGGCATCAAAGTTAGACGATGACGTTGGACGATGGTGCTACACGATCAGCGTGTGCGCTAGACGATAGCTGTGCTTCGCTAGACAATGGGCGCCAGCACTACACGATGAGCAAGAGCTGTATGGTAGAATGGTACTATGCGGAAACACTATGCGATGGTGCTATGCGGCAACGCTATACTATTGTGCTATGCGGCAATGCTATACGATGGTGCTATGCGGCAGCAATACTAGACGATGAATTAGGCGATGAGATCAAGCCATGGTGGACACATGGTGAAACGTCTTGCGTTGCTAAGGCTTGCGGTACATAGGGTTGTTATGTTTGGTGACGTGCTATGTGCTGACGACATCCGAGGGTGTGGGCGCATAGGACAAGGCTAATAGTATGTGTTGGAAGAGTGTTGGTCATTATCCTAGTTGAGCGCATAGGGCAAAGGTAAGCCATGCGAAAGAGAAGGATATGCGGCCAAAGATGAGCCTTGCAAGCATCTGGCATATGTGACCAAGTTGCATCAATTGGATGCACAATGTAAGCTTGGATGAATGCATTTCCGGTAGATGGACGCAAATGAGGTTGGATGAATGCATTTGTGGTAGATGGACGCATTGAGGTAGGATGGGCGCATATGAGATTGGATGGACGCATTCAAGGTCGTCATCCGGACATGTGGCTTGTTAGGAAGAAATCTTAGGCCTTAAAAAAAGGAGGTGTAGGCACAAGAAGGCCAGCAAATTTAAGCATTATGTGTTGGCTAAGGAAGAGGAAGACACCTTAGATTGCGATGGCATAAAGGTTGCATTGATAGTGTGGGGAAAAGACACTTGGACATGCGACCAAATAGGAGGTGTCGGCCTTAGAGAGATTTTGGACGCCTATAAATAGGGCCAAGGAATTCAGACCATAACTCGAGTTCTCTTCAAAAGGACATTAGGAAAAGTATAGGAGGACTAATTGGGAGGAGACTATGCATTGATGAAGGAACGCATGCGTTGGTAGCAAAACCATGCATCGGTCATGAGGTTCCAAGTAGAGGAGATGCTGTCAGACAGTGGTCTGGAAGTAGCATCAACTTGGGACAAGGAGTTCTAGAATACTCGTGAGTTTGGAGTGATTCTAAAGCCACCTGAAAGCTAAGAGAGTCTAGTTTTCAGGGTAGGGCTGCTGGAGAATAATCTCCAAGGAATCGAGCTAGAGAATGAGGAAAAGATAGAAGGGTTGAACTGTCGGGTAGGCTTGGGCCAGCCTGAATGTTTTGATATTTTCGGCCAAACCACGAGAAGTTATGAGCTAATATTTTGAGGTAAGCTTTCTGAGACATTTTAGAGCATATTTTTAGAAGGAAATAACTCGAGATAAAGCCTAGAACTATGAGTAATCTGAGCTTTAATTTGAATATGGAATTTAGGGTTCAAAAGAGGAGCCCGAGAAGATCAAGGAACTTCTAAGAGAAAGATTCCTATCCTTACCAAGGTGAGTGGCAATTTCCTTTAAGTCTTAAGCATATATTTTAGAGTAAATTGTATATGCTTATGTTATGAATGAGTATCTAGCATGAGATTGAGATTATGTGATTGGGATGGTCAGCAGGTCAATAGACCTAGTTCCTGAGCCGAAAGCAAAACCTCACGGGATGGTCAGAGGACCGAGAGGTCTAGTTCTTGAGCCTGTGGGAGGATCCTCGTATGGGATGGTCAGAGAGCCGACAGGCCTAGCTTCTGAGCCCATGAGTGGGGAGCTATGTGCACATAGGAGACATAGGAAATAAAGGGGAAACGAAAAGAGTAAGCGTTGTAATTAATAACAGTTAACTATCTACCGTATGTGTAGGTAGAGTATAGACTCATTCTAAGTAGTTATCAGTTTAGCTATCTACCTTACGTGTAAATAGAGTTGAGAACAGACTCATTCAAGGCTAAGGTTTGAATGTAACCTCGTATTTATGATGTGCTTGTTATTATGAGTTGAAATAGACTCTAGAAGTTTCTTACCACTCACTGAGCTTTGTGAAGCTCATTCTTTTCTTTCATGTTTTTCATCCCAGATAGCAAAAGATGAGGAGTTCTAGGGTGCTGCTAAGGTCAAGGTCTGCCACAAGCCACAGTTACACTTCCGGAGTGTTTTAAGAATGGTTGTTGTAAACTTTTAATTAAGTCTTGGAGTTGTATGAACATTACATTGCTGTAATATAAAATGGGCCTACTTAATCAGTTGTTGTTATCTCCTTAACTTAAAGTTTATGGAGAGTAGTAAAGAGGTTCAGTTGGACAGTAGGTATCATAAAAGGGTGGTATCTGCAGTCCCTCACGCCTTTCCTCGGGCTCAGGAGTGCGGGCACGGGGCGGGGTGTGACACATCCTCCCTTAGAAGAAATTAAATTTCAAAATAATAATGATCAAGAAGTAATAGCTTCACCTTTCAAGATGATAAATGTACCTGAAATTGGAACAAAAGTACTGACATTAAAAGATATAAAAAATATACAATTACAGAATAATATTATAATAAAATTTTACATACAATATCCAACCAAGTAGAAAGAATAGAATCCAAACTTGAATCTCAACATGACCCTATAAAATCACAACCTCAACTAATTGATAAGACAAAACCATTGTTTAAACCTTTTGAAATATCAAATAAAAATTTAAAATTAATTAATTTTTAAGTAAAGAATCTAATAATATTTTAGACAAAATTAACCTTCAATTACAAAACATGAATTTAAATTCCACAAAAGAATTTAATACATCAACATAAAAAATTAATACTATAAATGAAACTTCTTGTCAAAATCATTCTGACATACATGAAATAAAAGATAATCCTAATGACTTACAAAATAACCTAGAAGAACAATTTCATAACATCACTCTTCAAAAGATAACAAATTATAGGTATCCAAAATTTAGAAACTATTAGTCCAGACCATCTCTCCCTGACATGCAATACGAAGAGAGATATCAATTAACCCAGGCTCAATATACAGGAAATGGCATCTATGAATGGAACATAAATGGCATGACTGAACATCAAATTCTAAATTTAATGCATCAAATGATCTTAGTAGCCACTACTTACAAAATACACCAAAATATAGACCACCAAATTGTTCAAATGCTAATTTCCAGTTTCACTGGCAATTTAAAAGGATGTTGGGATAATTCTGTATCTTTAAATGACAAAAGAAGAATACTAACTACCATTAAAGTTGAACCAAGTGGTTCAGGAATAAGTCAAACACAAGGCGCCGTTGCAACTTTGATTTACACTATTACCAAAAACTTTGTAGGAGAACCCGTTCAATTCCAAGAACGAAGTTCTGAAATTCTTTCAAAACTTACCTGTTCAAAACTTCAAGATTTCAGATGGTATAAAGATGTTTTCTTGAGCAAAGTCTACACCCGCACAGATTGTAATAATCAATTTTGGAAAGAAAGATTCCTCTTAGGATTACCAAAATTATTTGCTGAAAAAGTACGCCAAACAATAAGACAAACTTATCATGGTACAATTCCTTTTGATAATCTAACCTATGGTGAATTAATTAACTTTATCAACAATAAAGGTTTAGCTTTATGCACAGAGCAAAAATGAAAAATGAATTTCATAAGCATGAACAGGAACTTGAATCTTTTTGTGCTCAAATGGTTATGAGAAAATACAAGCTCCCTCAGCACGAAAACCACACAAGCAATTTAAAAGGAAATTTTATAGAAAACCTTATAGAACCCAAGGATATTTTCAAAATAACCAAAACAAACAAACTCATCAACCAAAAAGAAGATTTAAAAATTACAAAACTACTACAAGAAAAGAAATTACTTGTTATAAATGTAGACAAAAGGGACACATAGCTTTAAATTGTCCTATGAAAGGAAAAATTAATAGTTTAGAAATAGATGAATATTTAAAAATTAAGTTATTAAATTTGTTAACACATTTAGACTCCTCCTCCTCATCAAATGACAATGAAGAATCCTCCTATGAACAAAATTTTGAAATTCAAGAAAATACTGATAATTCTGATTCTGAAATATCAATATACTCTAGTGATAATCAAACTGATTCTGAAATACTGATAATTATTTCAAGAGATCAAGAAATTCTTTTTGAAGCCATTATGTAACATCCCACACCTTTTTATTTATTTATTAATAATGTAAAATTTTTCCCTTTTCAATAATTGTCCTTAGTTGAAGGGCATGTTTGGAAGTCTGAGTTAAAAGTATAAATGCGAGGATTTTAAGTGTTGTCGTGGAATTTATTCACAATTTTTTTTTTTATTTTCAAATGAAATTTAAAAAGTTATGGTAGGAATTAATTATTTTTGGAAAAAGGAAAAGGAATAAATAGTATAAAGTGGGTTAAGGAAATGATTTAATTTGAAATATACTATTTTCCTTTTTATTATTATGATTATTATGATTATTAGTTTTTTTAAAATAAAAAGGGCATCCCCCCCCCCCCCCCATCTCCCTCACAGTCGCCCCTCACAGCCGCCTCGCTCGTCCGCCGCCAGCCACGAATCCCAGCCGCTCGCATCTCTTTCTCTCTCGGCAACCCTCGCCCTTCGCTCCCGTCTCGCCAACCGGTCAAGCCTGCGACACCTCCGATCGACATCTCAGACCTAGCCACGCGCGTGCCGCCTCGTTCTCGTGCACCGCTGCGTCTCCCCAAAGTCGTCCGTGTCGGATCTAGGGATTTGACCGCACTGCTTCCCTCGCCCTTCGCTCACGACGGTTCTCACCAAGTCAAGTCATGCCACCTCCGATCGACGTCTTGGATCCTAGCTCCCCCGCATCCGCCACCCTAGCCGCTTCGCTACCGGCTGTCGTCGCCCTGCCACGGGTCCGTTTTGGTCTTCATCAGATCTATTGGGGTAAGGTTGTGTCGGTTCGTTTCGTTCTCTTGGCCATTAATATTGTGTTTCAGTGTTATGACTCGTCTTTATTGAATTTTGTTTCAAGCTTAAGTCGTCAGGGAGTTTGGAAGTCAAAGGAGGCACCGTCGTGGAAGGTGGAAGTGTTTTTCTTTCTTTGAGTAAGTTCTTGATAGTTTGGACTTGGACCTGAAGTCTTACAATTATGGCTTCAACTGAAATTTGAGAGTTGTTTTGTTGTTAGGACCGCTACTTTGGATTGCCGTCATAGTTTGGTGGTCTAAAATTTTTTATCTGTAGAGTATCGACTCGAGTAAGTAATCTTATCACTGGAACTGCCTCAGGCCAGGCTCTAGTTGTATGCTAGCATGATAAGTGTATGTTATGGTAAATGTTAGCATGTTGATTGACAGTATGACTTAAATCAAAGTATGTTCTGGCACAAATTCTGATTTATTTACATACACACCTAAGTGCTTGATCGTTAGTATGTGATAGTATGTGTTTTCATATGTCGATGTCTAATCTGCTGGCGTTGAGGCATACTTGTATGTTGTGGATTTATGATATAAGTTATACATGGATGATGTATAATATGTTGTTAAGAATTATGGGTATGTGATGCAGCCATGGTATTAAGGATTTTTATGTATGCTTTAGAACCGTACAATGTTGAATCTTAGCACGTTAGGACTGTGTGAATATCCTCATTGATTAGTTAGATGCTCACCAGTTTGTGTTTCCTTTGAGATTCACCAGTTTTGTGTTTCCTTCGGGATTCACCAGTTTGTGTTTCCTTCGGGATTCACCAGTTTGTGTTTCCTTCGGGATTCACCAGTTTTGTGTTTCCTTCGGGATTCACCAGTTTGTGTTTCCTTCGGGATTCACCAGTTTGTGTTCCTTCGGGATTCACCAGTTTTGTGTTTCCTTCGAGATTCACCAGTTTTGTGTCTCCTTCGGGATTCACCAGTTTTGTGGGCATACTTAACTACAATAGGATAGGGCTCAGTCTCTTATATGTTACATGTTTTTATGTGCCATAGCCGGGTATCTAGAGGACATAAATGCCTAGCTTGACCCCAGTGGTGGGGTTACTTACTGAGTATTTCATACTCATTCTTTCTTTTGTTGATGTTTCAGGTAAGGGTAGAGATGCACTGGCGATGGCGCAGCGGAATTCATGATCGAGCTACTGGGACTAGTTTTTACGCTTCCGCATCATGAGATTTAGAGTTCTTTTCATGTTTCCCTTAATGAGTTTTGATGTTTGAAACTTATTATTAAGAACTGTTTTTCATATGTACTTATTAACCTTTATGATTTATGGGTACCCTATTATTGTTTTTAACAATTGCATTTAATAAATGTCTTTTGAACTTCTCTTGTTTTTAATTAGCATTTATTTCAAATGACTGAGCGTCGTTTTAAATTCTTTGCATGCATTTATTTTAGTAACGGCCTTACCTAAGTCCTAGGGGGTCGGGTAGTTACAGTTGGTATCAGAGCCCATGTTTTGGGTCTTGTAGACTGACTTACTATGTAAGTCTAGATAGTCCCTGTGGCCAGTAACGAATTCCTCGTCATCGCCAGGTATGTTCTACTAACGAAAGTTTCCATGTGTATATGAGGACAGTGATGTAGTGTTTTAAACGCATGATGTTTGAGAGAGGCCTAGAAATAGTTAGCTAACGTACGAATTTATGACAGGACATGGCACCTAAACGTAGAACAAGGAAAACAGTTAGAGAAGAAATACCAGTAGTGAGAGAGGGGAATAATCAAACTGCTCTGGCGGCGCCAATTCCGCCTACGACCCAAGTGGATGAAAAGACAATGGAAGCCCAAATTAGTGAAGTTGTTGTAACCGCTCCGATGCGGAAGCTGTAGGAATTGATCCGTAGCACGATGGCAGGACAGCTTGCCCAGACTCAGGCTCAGGAGGAACCGGTGCCACCCGAGCCGTTACGAAAAACCCGTCCCAAGACAAGGACACACAGAGCCTGTCTCTCGAGGCCAAACATTTAAGGGATTTCCGGAAGTATGACCCTCGCCTCTTTGATGGATCATTAGAAGACCTCACCAAGGCAGAGCTGTGGTTGTCATCCATTGAGACAATTTTCTGTTTTAAGAGGTGCCCGGAAGAGCACAAACTGTAATGCGTAGTCTTCATGCTGACTGGTAACGCGACAATCTGGTGGCATTTGGCAGAAAAGATGATCGATATTGGAGGTGAACTTGCAACCTGGGAACAATTCAAGGAACGTTTTTATGAAAAGTACTTTTCGGCCAACACACGATACAACAACCATGCAGAATTCTTGAACCTGAAGTAGGGCGTTATGTCAGTGGAGGAGTACGAGCAAGAATTCAATAAGCTATCTTAGTTTGCTCCTGAGCTAGTGGCCACCGAGGCAGCGAGGACCGAGAGATTTATCCAGGGCCTGAGGAGCGGGTTACGAGGGATGGTGCATGCCTTGGATCTTCAGACTTATGCCGCGGCACTGCGAGCTGCTGTGAGGATTGATGCCGACTCCTAGGGGGGAGAGGAATACAGGAGGTCACTCGGGATTAGGACCTCCGCAGGGTAGAAAAGGAAGGCTGAGCATAGAACTCTTGAACATCACCAGAGGGGTCAGAACACAGTGCATACTCCACATCAGTGGGGACAACAGAGTACCCAGGTTGGGAATGGCAGGGAGGATAGATCGATATGCACCACTTGCGGTAAGCAACACTGGGGACGTTGTTTAGTTGGCTCCGGGAATTGTTTTCGTTGTGGCCAGAAGGAACATATGGCAGATAGATGCCCAAGGAAGAATGAGCCTGAGCATAGGAGCCAGCCCGTAGGATTGTTTCAGGGAGGCTCGAACCGCCAGCAACAGCAGGGAAAGGTATTTTCTACCACTTGGCATGAAGCCGAGAAGTCAGGCACCGTGGTGACAGGTACACTTCCCATTTTGGGACACCATGCTCTTGTTTTATTTGACTCTGGTTCTTCGCACTCGTTTATATCTGCTATATTTGTGAGACACGCCATGTTAGACTCAGATTCGTTGCCATTTGCATTGTCTATTTCCACTCCCTCGGGAGGGATCATGTTAGCTACAGAAAAGATAAAGGCATGTCAGGTAGAGGTAGCCAACCGCACATTAGATGTAACCCTGATAATTTTAGATATGCACGATTTTGATGTTATATTAGGCATGGATTGGTTAGCTGCTAACCATGCCAGCATAGATTGCTCTTGTAAGGAGGTTATCTTTAAGCCTCCTACAGGAGTCAGTTTTAAGTTTAAAGGGGTTGGGATCGTAGTCCTACCCAAGGTGATATTCGCATTGAAGGCCAGTAGGCTATTCGACCAAGGAGCCTAGGGCTTTATGGCCAGTGTGGTAGACACCAGGGAGAACGAAGTTACCTTGACTTCAGAGCCAGAAGTGGAGGATTCCAGATGTGTTTCCAGAAGACCTTCCCAGATTGCCCCCGCAGCGGAAGATAGATTTTGCCATTGAATTGGAGCCAGGCACAACCCATATTTCGAGGGCCCCGTACAGGATGGCCCCAGCAGAGTTGAAGGAATTGAAGGTCCAATTGCAGGAGTTGTTGGACAAGGGTTTCATTCGTCCTAGTGTGTCACCATGGGGTGCACCCGTTTTGTTTGTGAAAAAGAAGGATGGATCGTTACGTCTGTGCATTGACTATAGAGAGCTGAACAAGGTGACCGTCAAGAACAAATATCCCCTTCCCAGGATCGATGATTTGTTTGACCAGTTACAGGGAGCTACGGTATTCTTTAAGATTGACCTCCGGTCAGGGTACCACCAGCTGAGGATAAAAGACAGTGACATACCCAAGACAGCCTTTCGTTCGAGGTATGGACATTATGAGTTCATAGTGATGTCATTCGGCCTAACGAATACACCAGCAGTGTTCATGGATTTGATGAATAGGGTGTTCAAGGAATTCCTCGACACCTTCGTGATTGTTTTTATTGATGATATTTTGATTTATTCCAAGACAGAGGCCGAGTATGGGGAGCATTTGTAGAGAGTTTTAGAGACATTGAGGGCCAATAAGCTATATGCTAAGTTTTCAAAATGTGAATTTTGGTTGAAGCAGGTGTCCTTTCTAGGGCATGTGGTATCCAAGGAAGGTGTCTTAGTGGATCCTGCAAAGGTGGAGGCAGTTACGGGTTGGGCTCGTCCAACCACGGTTAGTGAGGTGCGCAGCTTTCTGGGGTTAGCAGGCTACTACAGATGGTTCGTGAAGGATTTCTCTCACATAGCCGCCCCATTAACTCAGTTAACCTAGAAGGGGGCAGCATTTGTTTGGAATAAGGCTTGTGAAGCAGTTTCCAGGACCTTAAGCAGAGGCTGGTTTCAGCCCCAATTCTCACAGTACCGGACGGATCAGGTGGTTTCATTATTTTTAGTTATGCATCCAAGAAGGGGTTGGGATGCGTATTGATGCAGCATGGTAGAGTAGTTGCTTACACTTCACGTTAGCTAAAGAAGCACGAACAAAATTATCCCACGCATGACTTGGAGTTAGCAGCGGTGGTTTTTGCTCTCAAGATCTGGAGACATTACTTGTATGGAGAAAAGATACAGATCTTCACCGACCACAAGAGTTTGAAGTACTTTTTCACTCAGAAGGATCTAAACATGAGGCAACGAAGGTGGTTGGAACTAGTAAAGGATTATGATTGTGAAATTTTGTACCACCCTAGGAAAGCGAACGTAGTGGCAGATGCTTTAAGCAGAAAGGTGGCCCATTTTGCAGCTCTCATTATCAGACAGACTCATCTATGCAGGGAACTAGAGAGGGCAGAAATTGCAGTAGTCGTGGGGAAGGTCGCGGCACAGTTAGCACAGTTGTTGGTGCAACCAAGCCTAAGGTAGAAGATTATTGATGCGCAGCGAGACGACTCTTATTTGGAGGAGAGAGTTCATAGAGTGGAGTCAGGCTAGGATAGCGAATTCTCTGTGTCAGCAGAAGGCGGCCTCCTTTATCAGGGGCGTTTGTGCGTGCCGGCGGTTAGTGACATTAAGAATGAGCTGTTGTCAGAGGCTCATAGTTCCCTATTCTCGGTCCACCCCGGTAGCACCAAGATGTACCAGGATCTGAAATGTTACTATTGGTGGAACGTATGAAAAGAAAGGTTACGGAGTTCGTCAGTAAGTGTTTGGTGTGCCAGCAGGTGAAAGCCCCGAGGTAGAGGCCAGCAGGCTTGTTACAACCATTAAATGTACCAGAATGGAAGTGAGAGCATGTGTCTATGGACTTCATCGTGGGGTTGCCTTGAACAGTTAAAGGTTTCACTGTGATATGGGTCGTTGTAGACAGACTTATGAAGCTAGCACATTTCATAATGAAAAGTCCACCTTTTTAGTGAATAAGTGGGCACAGATATACATGAAAGAAGTGGTAAGATTGCATGGAGTACCCGTGTCCATTGTGTCGGACAGAGACCCTCGTTTCACGTCTAACTTCTGGAAGAGTCTCCAGGCGACATTGAGGACCCGGTTAAACTTCAGTACAACGTTCCACCCTCAGTCTGATGGGCAGACAGAGAGACTGAATCAGATACTGGAAGACATGTTGCGTGCCTGTGCCATAGAGTTTTTCGGAAGCTGGGATGCTCACTTGCACTTAATGGAGTTTGTGTACAATAACAACTACCAGTCCACTATTAGAATGTCACCCTTTGAAGCCCTATATGGGAAGAGTTGCAGGTCCCCTGTGTGTTGGGATGAGGTAGGAGAGAGGAGATTGTTAGGACCTGAATTGGTGCAGACCACAAATGAGGCCATACAGAAGATCAGGGCTTGTATGCAGACAGCCTAGAGCAGATAGAAGAACTATGCCGATGTAAGATGTAAGGACTTGGAATTTGAGACTGGGGTGAAAGTGTTCTTAAAGGTGGCACCCATGAAGGGTATTCTGAGGTTTGGCAGGAAAGGAAAGTTGAGTCCAAGATTCATTGGACCTTTCGAGGTCCTGGAATGAGTTGGCCATGTACCTTACCGTTTGGCCTTGCCCCCAGCATTGTCTTCAGTTCATAATGTCTTCCATGTTTTGATGCTGAGGAAGTATGTGGCAGACCCATCCCATGTAGTTGACTACGAGCCCTTGTAGTTGAATGATAACTTGAGCTACGAGGAGAAGCCCATAGAGATTCTTGCCAGAGAAGTAAAGACATTGTGTCATCGGGAAATTGCTTTTGTGAAAGTTTTGTGGCAGAACCACCAGTTCAGGGAAGCCACCTGGGAGCGAGAGGATGACATGAAGGCCCAGTACCCGGAGCTATTTCAAGGATGAACTTTCGAGGACGAAAGTTCTTTGAGGGGGGAAGAATGTAACATCCCACACCTTTTTATTTATTTATTAATAATGTAAAACTTTTCCCTTTTCAGTAATTGTCCTTAGTTGAAGGGCATGTTTGGAATTTTGAGTTTAAAGTATGAATGGGAAGATTTTAAGTGTTGTCGTGGAATTTATTCACAAATTTTTTTCAATTTTCAAATGCAATTTAAAAAGTTATGGCAGGAATTAATTATTTTTGGAAAAAGGAAAGGGATTAAATAGTATAAAGTGGGTTAAGGAAAATATTTAATTTGAAATATACTATTTTCCTTTTTATTATTATGATTATTATTATTATTAGTTTTTTTTTTTAAAAAAGGGCACCCCCCCATCTCCCTCACAGCTGCCCCTCACAGCCGCCTCGCTCGTCCACCACCAGCCATGAATCCCAGCCGATCGCATCTCTTTCCCTCTTGGCAACCCTCGCCCTTCGCTCCCGTCTCGCCAACCAGCAAAGCTGCGCCACCTTCGATCGATGTCTTAAACCTAGCCGCGCGCGTGCCGCTCGTTCTAGTGCACCGCTGCGTCTCCCCAAAGTCGTTCGTGTCGGATCTAGGGATTTGACCGCATTGCTTGCCTTGCCCTTAGCGCATGACGGTTCTCGCCAACCGGTCAAGTCACGTCGCCTCCGATCGACGTCTTGGATCCAGCTCCCCCACGTCTGCCACCCTAGCCGCTTCGCTACCGACTGTCGTCGCCCTGCCACGTCGGGTCCGTTTGGTCTTCGTCAGATCTATTGGGGCAAGGTTGTGTCGGTTTGTTTCGTTATCTTGGCCATTAATATTGTGTTTTAGTGTTATGACTCGTCTTTATTAAATTTTGTGTCAAGCTTAAGTTGTCAGGGAGTTTGGAAGTCAAAGGAGGCACCGTCGTGGAAGGTGGAAGTGTTTTTCTTTCTTCGAGTAAGTTCTTGATAGTTTGGACTTGGACCTGAAGTCTTACAATTATGGCTTCAACTGAAATTTGAGAGTTGTTTTGTTGTTAGGACCGCTACTTTGGATTGCCGTCATAGTTTGGTGGTCTAAAATTTTTATCTGTAGAGCATCGACTCGAGGTAAGTAATCTTATCACTGGAACTGCTCTCGAGCCAGGCTCTAGTTGTATGCTAGCATGATAAGTGTATGTTAAGGTAAATGTTAGCATGTTGATTGACAGTATGACTTGAATCAAAGTATGTTCTGGCACAAATTCTGCTTTATTTACATACACACCTGAGTGCTTGATCGTTAGTATGTGATAATATGTGTTTTCATATGTCGATGTCTAATCTACTGGCATTGAGGCATACTTGTATGTTGTGTATTTATGATATAAGTTATACATGGATGATGTATAATATGTTGTTAAGAATTAGGGTATGTGATGTAGCCATGGTATTAAGGATTTTTATGTATGCTTTAGAACCGTACAATGTTGAATCTTAGCACGTTAGAACTGTGTGAATATCCTCATCGATTAGTTAGATGCTCACTAATTTGTGTTTCCTTTGAGGTTCACCAGTTTTTGTTTCCTTCGGGATTCACCAGTTTGTGTTTCCTTCGGGATTCATCAGTTTGTGTTTCCTTCGGGATTCATCAGTTTTGTGTTTCCTTCAGGATTCACCAGCTTGTGTTTCCTTCGGGATTCACCAGTTTGTGTTTCCTTCGGGATTCACCAGTTTTGTGGGCATACTTAATTACAATAGGATAGGACTCAGTCTCTTATATGTTACATGTATTTATGTGCCATATGTGGGTATCTAGATGACATAGATGCCTAGTCTGACCCCAATGGTGGGGTTACTTACTGAGTATTTTATACTCATTCTTTCTTATGTTGATATTTCAGGTAAGGGTAAAGATGCACCAGTGATGACGCAGCGGAATTCATGATCGAGCCACTGGGACTAGTCTTTACGCTTCCGCATCATGAGATTTAGAGTTCTTTTCATGTTTCCCTTAATGTTTAGTTTTGATGTTTGAAACTTATTATTAAGAATTGTTTTTCATATGTACTTATTAACCTTTATGATTTATGGGTACCCTATTATTGTTTTTAACAATTGCATTTAAAAAATGTCTTTTGAAATTCTCTTGTTTTTAATTAGCATTTATTTCAAATGACTGAGCGTCGTTTTAAATTCTTTGCATGCATTTATTTTAGTAATGACCTTACCTAAGTCCTAGGGGGTTGGGTCGTTACACATTCTCCAAATTGAAGACCCCGAAATTAAAAGAGAGTATTTCTAAAAACTTAAAGATCTTATTATAGAAGAGCCTCAACAACAAAGTTTCCAACATTACAATCTTAAATAGATAATTGCTTGCTTCGAACCAAAAACAAAACCAGTTACTATTCCCAATCTTCAAAGAGAAATAAATATAATAAAGAAAGAAATTTCTAACATTAAAAAAGAAAATTCTCAAATAAAATTCGAACTCTTATCACTTCAAACTCAACAAATATTTGATCAACCTTCTACTTCTGAAAATCCTGAAAACATAGAAATTGATAACAAAGCCGATAAAATTCCACATGAATCGTTTATCAATCTTATTAATAAAGTTCAAATACAAAAATGGTACTCTATTATTGGTCTTGTCATAAATAAGGAATACCATTTAACCTCTAAGGTTTTAGTTGACTTAGGAGCAGATCAAAACTGTATACGAGAAGGCTTAATACCTACCAAATACTTTGAAAAAACCTCTGAAAAATTACATGGTGCTAATGGTCACCGATTAAAAATTCGTTACAAACTTCCAAATGCCCATATATGCAATCATGGATATTGTTTAAAAAATACCTTCATATTAGTTAAAAACTTAGATGAAGAAATAATATTAGGAACCTTATTTCTATCTCAACTTTATCCATTCTCAGTAAATGAGAAAGGAATAAATTCAAAAATCTTAAATCAAAACATTACTTTCGAATTTGTAAATTCAATATCTACTAAATTAATAAATTCAATACAAAATTCCTCAATATTTAAAAATATTAATTCCATTAAAAGAAAGACACAATAAATACAATTTCTAAAAGAAGAAATAAGTTATAAAAGAATCGAAAAACAATTAGATGACCCTTATATTTAAATATCAATAAAATTTGCTAACAAATTTCCAGATGAAATCACCAATAAAAATCAATTACAAAGATTCTTAGGTTGCTTAAATTATATATCAGACTTTATTCCAAATTTAAGACAAAACCTCTATACCAAAGACTAAAAAAAAATGCCCCTCCATGGAATCATCAACATACATGCATCATTAAAACCATCAAAGGTCTAGTCAAAAGTCTTCCACGTCTATCCATCATTAATCCACATGCATCACTCATTTTCGAAACAGATGCATCAGATATAGGATATGGAGGCATTCTCAAACAGTCCATCAATGGTAATGAGCAACTAATTAGATATCATTCGAGTATCTGGCTAGGATCTCAAAAAATTAATTAACCATCAAAAAAGAGATTTTATCAATTGTTTTATGTACCAACAAATTCCAAAGTGATTTAATCAACAAAAGTTTTTTAATATGCGTGGATTGCAAAGCAGCTACAAATGTTTTACAAAAGGATGTTAAAAACCTAGTTTCTCGACAAATTTTTGCCAGATGGCAAGCAATACTTTCTTGTTTTGATTTCAAAATTGAAGCTATAAAAGGAAGTACAAACTCCCTTCCTGAATACCTCACTCGAGAATTTCTCCAAGGCAAGAATAAAGAAGAGAGTGAAAGAGAGAAAGAAAAGAACGAATGAAGTTCACTTGCAAGAAAGAAGAAAAGCATGATCGAGATCAAGAACAACAACAACGATCAACACCTCCATAAACCAGAGCATCGTACTCTCAAGCATATCAATTTATCAAAGGAGAATCATCCCCGATAATGGAGGACCGAAAAGGAAAAACTCCTCAAGCATTGCCATTATCAAATAAATTTCAAATTTTGGGATCTTCCATCCCTTCAAGGCATTCTGCCTTAACAATCAACTCTTTCCTATAAAAATTGAGGAGTCATCCACTCCTCCAACAACCTATATCCAAGCCATTACAAATTCAAACTCTCAAAATTAAGAAATTATGTAAACCCCGAATTCTAGGTTTCCTAGATAAGCATGTTTAGCCAAAGGAATGTCATATTATATATTGATTAAGTAACAATTCATGTTTGTCTGTAGGAGTTATGATGGAAAGGAAGTAAAAACATACTAAATGAGGGGTGACGTGGCAGTTAATCCTTGAACTCTGAAGGCGGTGGGAAGTTTTTGGAAGAGGAAATTCAAAAGCATGGTTTCGGCAATTGACATGAGAAAATTTTAGTAAAATCAGTGCCATTCGAAAACTAAGAGAAGCTAGTTTGCGAGGTTGTCTTGCTGGAGGAAGTTTGCATAAGGATAAGAACAAGAAGTGAAGAAAGAACAGAGGAGTCAGAATCTTGGGTTAATCAGGGCCCAAGGTGAAGAAAAGGAAAACAAGACCCTCGGCCAGTGCAGTTAACCGATCAGAGATGCTACGAGCTGGTGAGTCGGTAGCCAGCACAGACGGGAGACCGACATGCCCTAGTTGTGGCAAGAGGCATTTTGGGGCATGGTATAGTGGCAGAGGTGCATGTTTCCAATGCGGACAAACAGGAAATTTCAAGAGGGACTATCCCTAGATGAACAAGTACGTTCCAACAGCACAACAACCGACCTCCCAGACAGTTAACCAACCAAAGAGTGCTGGAAATTGGGGCGAAGGGTCGAGTAGTGCCAAGCAGAAGAATGTCATAGGTCGACCCTAGCAGCAGGGGCGAGTGTATACCGTGACACACTAGGAGGCAGCGGAGTCTCCAGATTTTGTGACCGGTAATGTTATGTTATGTGGACAGTCTGCTTATGTTTTATTTGATCCTGGTGCCACACATTCATTTATATCTAGCATGTATGCACCTAATATAAATAGGTTGGTTGAACTTATGCCTGAAGAGTTATTTATCTTTACCCCTTTGGGAGATGTGATAGTAGTAGATAGATGCTATAATCATTGTGAGGTACTGATCAATGGTTAGAACTTCTATGCTGATTTACTCCTTTAGAATTGTTAGAGTTCGATGCTATCCTAGGGATGGATTTTCTAAGTAAGTATCATGCTTCAGTAGACTGTTACAAAAAGGAGGTGGTGCTCAGAAAATCAAATGGCAAGGATGCAATGCTGACAGGAAGCAAACGATTAGTCGTGGGGAATTTGATATCGATAGTGAAAGCTTGAAAGCTGTTAAGCAAGGGATGTAAAGCCCATCTGGCTCATGTAGTGGTTGTTCAAGGGAAAAAGCTGAACCTAGAAGATGTCCCAGTGGTAAATGAGTTTCGGGATATATTCCCTAAAGAACTATCAGGATTACCACATGACAGGGAGGTGGAGTTTACTATTGACTTAGTTCCAGGAAAAACTCCTATATCGCAGGCACCATATAGAATGGCGTCGACTGAGTTGAAAGAATTAAGGGTTCAGCTGCAAGAGTTAATTGGCAAGGGATACATTTGACCTAGTGTATCTCCTTAGGGAGCTCCGGTATTGTTTATGAGGAAGAAAGACGGTACACTTAGATTGTGTATCGACTATAGGCAGCTGAATAAGGTAATGATTAAGAACAAATATTCGTTACCACGCATTGATGATTTGTTTGATCAGCTAAGAGGAGCCACGGTGTTTTCAAAGATAGACCTGAGATCGGGTTATCATCACTGAGAGTGAGGGAACCTGACATTCCTAAAACCACATTTAGAACAAGATATGGACATTATGAGTTTTTAGTAATGCCATTTGAATTAAAAAATGCCCCTACGGTATTTATGGATCTTATGAACAGGATATTTCATCCTTACTTGGACTAGTTCGTGATAGTATTCATTTATGATATACTGGTGTATTCTGGTAGTAGGGAGGATCATACAACCCATCTGAGGATAGTATTGAAGACGTTGCGAGATAGGCAGTTGTATGCTAAATTCAGTAAATGTGATTTTTGGTTAGATCGGGTGGTATTTCTTGGGCATGTTGTTTCAGTAGAAGGCATTAATGTAGATGCCCAGAAGATGGAAGTAATAGTTAATTGGGAACGACCCACGGCTGTTTCAGAGATACGCAGTTTCCTGGGTTTGGCAGGTTATTATCGGAGATTTGTGGAGGGTTTCTCTAAGATAGCCTTTTCGTTGACGAATCTGACCAAGAAAGGCGTGAGGTTTGAATGGTCGTTGGAGTGTGAACATAATTTCCAGGAGCTGAAACGGAGACTAGTATCAGCACCAGTGCTTACCTTGCCTATTCCAGGTAAGGAATTTAAGATTTATTGTGATGCATCCCGACAAGGATTGGGATGTGTGTTGATGTAGGATGAGAAGGTGATTGCATATGCCTCTCGTCAACTTAAGAAACACGAGGGCATTTATCCCATGCATGATCTGTGGCAGCAGTTGTTTTAGCTCTGTAGTTGTGGAGATATTACCTATTTGGAGAGCGCTACAGGATATTTACAGATCAAAAAAGCTTAAAATATATCTTTGATAAAAAAGAGTTGAATTTAAGACAACGAAGATGGATGGAATTGATTAAAGATTACGACTGTTCCATCGAGTACCACCCTAGTAAGGCTAATGTTGTGGCATATGCACTAAGTAGGAAATCCTCGGGACCCAAGGCCATTATTGGTTCAATAAGAGGAATGTTATTGCAAGAGTTCAGAAATTCCAGAACCGCCTTATCAGTGGAATCGTCAGGAAGAATGATAGCTACTTTTCAGATAAGGCCAACCTTAGTAGAAAACCTTAAGCGGAATTAGTTGGAAGACCCTGATTTTCAGAAGATTGCTGATGATGTAAGTAAGAGCATCAGGGTTGACTTTCAACTGGGAACAGACAGTGTACTAGAAAAGGAGGGGAGAATGTGTGTGCCTAACAAGCTACAGCTTAAACAAGCCATTCTAGAGGAAGGACATAGTTTCGCTTATGCCATTCATCCAAGTAGCAACAAGATGTATAGAACTTTGAAGAAATCTTACTTGTAGCCTGGGATGAAGAGAGACATAGCAAAATATGTGGACCGATGTATAGTCTGTCAACAAGTAAAACCTGAGAGACAAAGACCAGCAGGACTACTCAATCCACTTCCAGTGCCTGAGTGGAAATGAGAGCATGTGACAATGAACTTTCTATTTGGATTGCCTAAGACACCCTCAGGATTTGATGGCATTTGGGTAATAGTCGATAGACTAACCAAGATGGCCAAGTTCATACCAGTAAAAGTTACTTTTACACTAGACCGTCTAGCTAAGATTTATGTGGATAGGATAATCAGTCAATATGGAGCCCCAGTGTCGATACTGTCGGATCGGGACTCAAGGTTTACTTCAAAATTTTGGCCTAGTTTACAAAAGGCTATGGGCAGTAAATTGCATTTCAGTACGGCTTTTCATCTGCAAACAGATGGACAGTCGGAAAGAACTATACAGACACTGGAAGATATGTTAAGAGCTTGTGTATTACAATTCAAAGGAAGTTAGGATACGTACCTACCATTGATTGAATTTGCCTACAAAAATAGCTACCATTATAGTATCAGAATGGCTCCCTATGAAGCATTGTACGGTCGACCTTACAGGACCTCAGTATGCTGGAATGAAGTCGGAGAACGACAATTATTGGGTCCAGAATTAGTTCAACAAACAACAAAGAATGTGAAACTTATCAGGGATAATCTTAAGGCAGCTCGCGATAGACAGAAGAGCTACACCGATAAGCGAAGAAGAGAACTAGAATTTGGAGTCGGAGAACGGGTATTTCTCCGGCTATCCCAATGGAAAGAAATTCTCCGGTTTGGGAGAAAAGGGAAGTTAAGTCCACGATACATCGAACCATATGAAATTGTGGAACGGGTTGGTCCAGCAACTTATAGGCTGCAGTTGTCGATGGAGTTAGGTCATATTCATGAAGTATTTCATGTGTCAATGCTAAGGAAATATGTGCCTGATCCCATGCACATACTAGCAACACAACCGGTACAACTCAAAGAAGATTTATATTACAAGGAGGAGGCCATCGAGATCTTGGACAGGAAAGACCAGGTACTCAGAAATAAGACGATTCCTTTGGTGAAGGTGCTATGGCATAATCATAGAATCGAGGAAGCTACCTGGGAATCTGAAGAGCAAATGAGGAAGAAATATCCTTAACTTTTCAAATGACATATCAGGTAAATTTCGAGGATGAAATTTCTTTTAAGGGGGGAATGAGTAAACCCCGAACTCTAGGTTTCCTAGATAAGCATGTTTAGCCAAAGGAATGTCATATTATATATTGATTAAGTAGCAATTCATGTTTGTCTGTAGGAGTTATGATGTAAGGGAAGGAAAAACATACTAAATGAGGGGTGACGTGGCAGTTAATTCTTGAACTCTAGAGGCGGTGGGAAGTTTTTGGAAGAGGAACTTCAAAAGCATGGTTTCCGCAATTGACATGAGAAAATTTTAGTAAAATCAGTGCCATTCGAAAAGTGAGAGAAGCTAGTTTGTGAGGTTGTCTTGCCGGAGGAAGTTTGCATAAGGAGAAGAAGAAGAAGTGAAGAAAGAATAGAGGAGGCAAAATCTTGGGTTAATCAGGGCTCGAGGTGAAGATTGAAAGTTCTAGGCCAAACTATAAGGAGTTCTTGGCTGAAATTTTAAGGTAAGAAAGTTAACTCAATTCTAAACAAGTTTGTAGAAGGAAGTTTCTTAAAAAGAGCTCTGAATTTCGAGTTATGAATTTTTAAATTTGTAACAGGGAAATGGTGCATAAGCAGACAAATGCTTGGGTTGAACAAACAACCAGTTCCCCGTGGGAGTTATAGCGAGATGTGGGGATGAGGATCTCACCTATAGAGGAAATCTCACTGGTATCGCTCTAGAGAATCTCGCCAATCTCGCTGTAGAAGGAAATCTCGCTAGGAATTTGGGTGAGTATCGCTAAGATGAAATTTGCCAGGAAAAGCCTGATCTCGCTAGCATCGCTCTAGAAGGTCTCACTAGCATCGCTCAGGGGGATCTCGCTAGCATCACTCAGGGGGATCTCGTTGAACTCGCTCAGGGGGATCTCGCCAGTAAAGCTGCCTGTGTTGATGAAAGTTCTTTCAATAAATGAATTAATTGAGGTATTTTACTAAGAATTCTAAGTAGTTTAATCGGGAATTATATCTTTTCAGGCCAAGAAGAGCTAGGGGAAGCGTACAAACAATTAAGAGCCTGACGAGCGATGAGTGACTAAGTAAACTTAAGGTTTTCAATACTCACGCATATATGATCAAGTAAAGCACAATGACATTAATGATGAAATTATACTTCTTCAAGCAACAAATGGTGGGAGAATAACTTAATGCATGTTTCCGGCTTGTATGTGTAACGACCGGATCCTTACATATTATGGTCCGACCGCTACGACATGCATACTTAGACTTTTCTATCACGAGATGAGTTTTGGTAAAAATCTCAAAAGAACATATCTAAGAATTTATTAATTAGGTAGAAAACTATATAAAAAGTTTATTTTACAAAACACCAGGATCCATAAAACATTAGCGTAGTGATACAAAAATCATATGCCTATGATAGTGAGCTTGATGGTTGGCCATTGAGTGACGTTCAGTTCTGCCACCTATGCTGTGTCCTTACCTACAAAGTCTATAAAATAGGATGAGTATATAATATACTCAGTAAGTAGTTCTCACATAGGGTAGTGACCAAATGCACAATCACATGCAACATGTCCTGAAAACATATGAATGGGACCGAAAACATATAATAACATGTGATGGTCGGTTATGCTTCTAACATAAATATCTCCGCCCTGGTTGGAAGATGAGGACTTAAGTGGAAACTAACCCATATGATGATTAGTGGGTCATGCAGTCAGTAGGGCCAGAGTCGCATCCAACATCAACCATTAGCATAAACGTAAGATTGGACTAGAGGGGTGCAACCATACATACCCTTTTAGTCCCTAACATAAATTTGACATAGAATTGGGTCTAGAGGGGTGCAACCATACATGCCATGCTAGCCCTAGAAGCATAACCTCTATCTAATTACAATTTAATCTTATTTCATTGTTGTGAACAAACAAAATGCATGGGGTCCCTTGTCGATAAACGTATTTTAAACATGTAATGCAACATAACAATAACATAATTATGCAGCATATTAAAGGTACACTACCATGAAACACTTAAAGAGAGGGTGAGATAAATTACTTACCTTGACTGCGATCCTAGTTATTCCTTATTATTCCTTATGGTTTAATCAGTAGAGCTTTCCCTCTTAAACGAGAAGGAAATTTGGGCAGCACTTTCCGCGTTTCCTCCTTCTAACTAACAGAATTACTTCACCCTTTTCACATGATTTTTACTACTGAGTTTTGTTTGAGAATGAGTTTAACTTCCAACCCAAAGCCTTCTATTTATAGTCGTTTCCAGCTCTTCTCTATGTGACAACTCATCCTACAAATGACTTCTTTAAAATTACTTAGGTTTAAGAATTTCTCTTAATAAGACACCTAATTTTGGCTAACGTTTGCCCTTACGTCATCAACCTTTGTTTGTATTCAATTTTAGGGTTCTTCATGTATAATCTATAAGATCGTGGCCAAATTCAACGCATAATCCACGCTTCTGTCCAAATCTCGCTCTCTCCAACTTTCTCGCTGGTTTGGCTCTCGTGGCTCTCGCTCTCTCCAGCTTTCTCGCTGGTTTGGCTCTCGTGGCTCTCGCTCTCTCCAGCTTTCTCACTGGTTTACTCTCGTGGCTCTCGCTCTCTTTAGATTTCTCGCTGGTTTACTCTCGTGGCTCTCGCTCTCTCCAGCTTTCTCACTGGTTTACTCGCGTGGCTCTCGCTCTCTCCAGATTTCTTGTTGGTTTACTCTCGTGGCTCCCGCTCTCTCCAGCTTTCTCGCTGGTTTACTCTCGTGGCTCTCGCTCTCTCCTACTTTCTCGCTGAGAATCTCGCTCTCTCCACTTTCGCTCTCTCCAATTTTCTCTCCAATCTTGCCAATGTGGCTCTCTCTTTCTTTCTCTCCATCTTTTCTCTCCAACTTTGTTCTCTCCCAGTTTTCTCTCCAATATTTCTCTCCAATCTCGCTTTCTCCAGGCACTTTCTCGCTAAGAATCTCGCTTTCTCCAACTTCTAATTAATCCACCCTAATTCTTCCCCCTTATTCATTATTTTTGGATAACTAATAAATTTCTTATTTTTTTTCCAATTCTAAATTTCCACCCGATTTTCCTATTAAATTTATTTGTTTTCCTGCTTTCTAAATTAGGGTTAGAGTATTACATTTACTACCCCCTTAAATAAAATTTCGTCCTGCTTAACATTTGACATTTAATTTCCTGTAGTGTATGCGTACAAATTTGGGTTGTTACATTCTTCCCCCCTTAAGAACTTTCATCCTCGAAAGTTTCTTGGTTCTTAAATAGATAAGGGTATTTGACTTTCATCTCTTCTTCTCGTTCCTATGTAGCTTCTTCTACTTGCTGATTTCTCCAGAGAACCTTCACTAAACTTATTTCCCGATTATGAAGTGACTTCTTCTCTCTTGCTAGGATGCAAACTGGAGTCTCTTCATATTCCAAGTTTTCACTTATTTGTAGAGGTTCATAATTTACTACATGTAATGGGTCAAACACGTATTTTCGAAGCATCAATACATGAAAGAAATTATGTATTGTAGAAAGGGTGGGTGGTAATGCCAATCGATAAGCTACTTGGCCAATACGTTCTAATATTTCAAAGGGTCCAGTAAAGCGGGGGCTAAGTTTGCCTTTTCATCCGAATCGCATAATGCCTTTCATTGGTGCTACCTTTAGAAATACGCGATCTCCTACTTTGAATTCCAACTCTTTTTTATGGCTATCAATATAACTCTTCTGTCTGCTTTGAGCTGTTCGAATTCTTTCCCGAATTAGCTTAATTGACTCTAATGTTTGCTGCACCAATTCAGGCCCTAGTAATGTTCGCTCCCTGACTTCATCCCAGTGTACAGGGGATCTGCATTTCTTTCCGTATAAGGCTTCGAAGGGAGCCATACCAATTGTCGCCTGATAACTATTATTATAAGCAAATTCTATAAGATGTATCTACGAATCCCATGCTCCAGTAAAATCCAAAGCACATGCCCTCAACATGTCTTCTAGGATTTGATTATCTCGTTCTGTTTGGCCATCAGTTTGTGGATGGAAGGCTGTGATGAAATTTAGCTGTGTGGCCATTGCTTTCTGCAAACTTTTCCAGAACTTGGAGACGAAACGAGGGCCTCGATCTGAAACAATTGATACTGGGATTCCATGTAATCGGATGACTTCTTTTAAGTACATTTGAGCTAGTGCTTCCGTAGTGTGAGTAGTCTTGCATGGTAGGATGTGGGCCGATTTGGTGAGTCGATCCAGAATCACCCAAATCATGTTATGGCCTTTAACAGTTCTCGGGAGTCCTGAGATGAAGTCCATAGAAATATGCTCCCATTTCCATTATGGAACATTTAGAGGTTGGAGGAGTCCTTGTGGTCGTTGCCGTAGAGCTTTCACCTGTTGACAAACCAAACATTTACTTACATAGTCAGCTATATCCTTTTTCATGTTACACCATCAGTAATGTGCTTTCAAGTCTTGATACATTTTGGTACTCCCAGGATGTATTGAAAATCATGATTCATGAGCTTTCTTCAGTAGTTCTTTCTTGATTTCTTCATCATCTGGTACACATAGACGTCCACGGTAGACAAGTGCAGAGTCTGAGGCTATAGAGAATTGACCGGTTTCTCCATTCTTTGATTGTAGTTGTTTGTTTAGGTATTTATCTATTTGTTATGCATCAATTATCCTTTGTCTTAATGCAGGTCTTGCAATTAACTGTGCTATTCGAGTTGTTTATGTTTCTGGTATTAGTGAGAACTCAGCTCTTTCAAGGTCATCCAATATATGTTTGGAGATGGTACTTAGGGCTGCTGTATGAGCTAACTTTCTACTAAGAGCATCAGCAACAATGTTAGCTTTTCCTGGATGATAGAGGATCTCACAGTCATAATCTTTGACTAATTCTAACCATCTTCGTTGCCTCATATTTAACTCTTTCTGGGTAAAAAAGTACTTAAGGCATTTATGATCTGTATAAATTTGGATCTTTTCCCTATATAAGTGATGTCTCCATATCTTTAAGGCAAAGATACGGCAGCTAACTCCAAGTCATGAATGGGATAATTTTGTTCATAAGGTTTTAGTTGTCTTGAAGCATATGCTATTACCTTTCCGTGTTGTATCAATACATAACTAAGCCCCTTCTTCGATGTGTCACTATACGCAGTTAAACCCCCTGATCCGTCAGGTATAGTGAGAATAGGGGCTGTGGTCAATCTTTCTTTTAGTTCTTGGAAGCTTTGCTCACATGCTTGGTTCCAGACAAAAGGATTATTCTTCTTGGTGAGGTTAGTTAAGGGTAATGCTATACTTGAGAAATTCTTCACAAATCGTCTATAATATCCTGCTAATCCAAGGAAGCTTCGCACTTCACTGACTATTGTTGGGCGAGGCCACTTGCTAACTCTTTCAATCTTAGCAGGATCCACTGAGATTCCTTCTTGCTTTACAATATGCCCTAGGTAGGCAACTTGTCGTGTCCAAAACTCACACTTGGAGAATTTGGCATACAACTTTTCATTTCTTAATATGGAAAGGACGTCCCTAAGATGTTTTTCATGTTCTGCCTCAGACTTGGAATAGATCAAAATAGCATCTAAAAATATGATCACGAAGTTATTAAGATAGTCCTTAAAAATTCTATTCATTTAGCCTCATTCTCAACTAGGAAATAATGATGTTTGATAATATCTAAGAATGGTGTAAAGCTACATTTAGTGACAATTGTTTGAAACACTCATTAATATATTTACATGTTTATAGTAATATAATGCATAATGTTATACGATGTTATAGTCACTCATTGGGCTTGAAGCTCACGGAACCTCTGTGTTTTCTCTTCTCAGGTAGCAGTCAGTTTCCTCAAGGTTGAGTCCTGCTGCTACTTGCCACTGAAAGACTCGACTTATTAAGAAGACTTAGGTTGATGACCTGTTTATGTACATATGTTTCGAGAGGGACTAAGGTTCTTTAGGAACGTTTGGGCCATCTGTGAATATTTTTCTATAAAAGTAATGTCTTGGCTGTATGCATGTATTTATGTAATCTTTGTAGAACCTTAAGGGAGGTTTGTTGTATGCGTATATTACTAATGTTTTCAGTAGGTTGGTATTTAGATTAGAATGCTTGGGTGGTGGGTGCTGGCAGTAGGGCTAGTAACTACCACGGTCATACTCTTCTAGATTAAAAAGGTAATCTGGGAGGGGGTATGACAAATTATACCTTCAAACAAAATTTTTAATTATCGATCATCTTCATCTACTTCTTACCATAATAAAACCCAGACCTCATACATTACAACTCTTGAACCAGAATTCATAGGTAAATCTATGCTTGAAACAATTCAAAAAACATTTTCGTCAAATTTTCATTTTATTCCAAACCATCCATAAAAAACCCATTTATTTTATGAAATTATTCTTATTGATACCGACTCAATTGAAACCACTCATAACAAGAATAAAGATGACCCCAATAGAATTGTCTTTTCAAAAGTTAGAATTCTTCGTGTTCTAACTCCAACAAAATGCAATCGAAGTATTTATACTAAAAAAATATTTTCTCATCAATTTTCTCCACAAACCTATTCATACATCGATTATCAAAATGCTTGGTACAATATGTTTTGGTTAAACAATTTTAATCATTCTTAGTTCATAATGTTTGACAAAATATGTATTCAAAATTTTCCATTATAGTTTAATGATTGGTGGGATATATTTGGCCTTAATGAGGCTATCCTACCATACCCAATTCTTGAAAGTTTTAAATACTTTTCAAATAATGTTTTCTCAAATTCTTTTGACTTAACTCTACGTTTTTCAAATTACTTTCATCTAGCATGGATCTTTTGCTGGAATTATTCTGTTACAGAATCAAATGGCATCTGCCGCCTATCTCGATCATAACGAATCAAGTGGTGGGAAAAATTCAACACAACTATTGCTGCAAAAAATGTGGTGGAAAAATGGTTTTCCATCTATCACCACAATATGAAGCTAAACCTACAAAAGAATCAACAAATTTTGACTAAAAAATCAAGACTGATGGCTGCAATAGCACAAGTATCAAATGAAGAAGAGCTCAATATTATTCTTCAATAAATTTCGTCTTCATCCACTACCAGCCAAGAAGAAAATACATCAAACATTCAAGAAGAAGAGAATGACAACGAATTTGCAAATTTTATGCGTCACATCCACACGCCAACTCAATCAAATAAGTAGACGACAAACTCCAATTGAAGACAAAACATGTCAAACTTAAGTCTAAATATATTGTACAAATATTTGGTTTTTAGATTTTAGGTGTCATGTGTCTTATAACGTGTCCACCAAATGTAATGCATAGTAAGCTTCCTATCTTTATAAAGGAAGTTTAGTATGAATCTAGGGGGACAAGTTTTACCTACATGTTTTACCTTCACAAGTTTTTTCTTCTGTATCTTTAGTTTTTTCCTTGAGAGAAATCCTAGAGAACTTTGTATCTTGTGTTGTAAAATAAAGAAGTTCTTCATTTCTCCTAAACAATTCAAGTAAGTTCATATTTCCTACCTCAATCTTTCTTTATCAATTTCAACAATTAATTTAGTCTTGTTTTATTAACTTCCAATTTACACCAACTTTTCATCATCATTTCAATCACATATTAAATTAAACCTTTGCCTCATTCCATACAAACATACTCATTCCATTCCATAAAATGTCATAATTTTCAATTCCATAATCATAATTTTCCATTTTCCATTTCTTTTCCATTTCTTTTCCATTCCATAATCATATAATTCTCCATTCCATTTTCCATTTCATCTCCCTTTGCCACGTGTCATCTATGCATCCTTCCACCAACACCATTTACTCCATAATCTTCATGCCACGCACATATCACGTATCCATTTTTTCCATTTCTTGCATGCTTCATGCAAACAATTTTCCTATTTGATAAATTGTTTTAAAAATTCTTTTTGAAGCCATTCTCCAAATTGAAGACCCGAATTTAAAAGAGAATATTTTGAAAAACTTAAAGATCTTATTACAGAAGAACCTCAACAACAAAGTTTCCAACATTACAATCTTAAGAGATATTGTCTCGCTTCGAACCAAAAACAAAACCAGTAACTATTCCCAACCTTCAAAGAAAAATAAATACAATAGAGGAAGAATTTTCTAACATTGAAAAAGAAAATTCTCAAATAAAATTCGAACTCTTATCACTTCAAACCCAACAAATAATTGATCAACCTTCCACTTCTGAAAATTCTGAAAACATAGAAATTGATAACGAAGTTGATAAAATTCCACATGAATCATTTATCAATCTTATTAATAAAGTTCAAATACAAAAATGGTACTCTATTATTGATCTTGTCATAAACAAGGAATACCATTTAACCTCTAAGGTTTTAATTGACTCAGGAGCCGATCAAAACTATATACGAGAAGGCTTAATACCTACCAAATACTTTAAAAAAAAACCTATGAAAAATTACATGGTGCTAATGGTCAATGATTAAAAATTCGTTACAAACTTTCAAATGTCCATATATGCAATCAAGGATATTGCAAATCCTCTAGTAGTTGTTTCAAGAATCCAAAGAAGAAAGGACCTAAAAAGACTGAAAATTTTGATATTCCATGAAAGAGGAAAAATTTTCAAGGTGAACAGGCATAAGCTTAAAATCTACAATGAAGGGCATGTAAACCAAGTTCAATTGAACTTGCGTTTGACTAATTCCTCATATATGTGATACCCCTCTTCACCAACGTTAAGCAAGCGACGCTAAAAATTTGCAAAAATAGGACAAATTTTCTCTTTCTTTTCATTTTCAATTTTTTTTCTCTTACTTTGTTATTTTTGTATTTTTTTAGCATTTGAAATAAAAAAAATAATTGATTATTCTTTTTCTTTGTAGTTCATCTCAAGAAGAAAAAGGAAAAACAAAACAAAAACAAGGACTCAAAAGCAAAAGAATAATCAATCTCAAAAAACAGGGAAGTTTCTCATTACATCCATTACTTTTTGTCCTTAAACCCATTTGCATATTCTAAATATTGAGAACAATGTTCAATCTTTAAGTTGGGGGTGGGAAACATTACATGTTTTTTACATTCTTTGATTAAATTTTTAGTTTATAAAAATGAGCATTACTAATTTTTTTTTTTTTTTTTTTTTTTTTTTGCTCTATGATATATATTGATGATAACAATGCATGTCTGGAACCCTTGAGCATCTGAGCTCGAGTTAGATTTAGATTTTATCATTTTGTGATTAGATTTGTGGCTCTAATATCTTGATAATTGCTTTGATATTCTGAAATTGAAATTTTTTTACTTCCTAATGAAATATGTTATCTATATCAAGAGTGATTTTTCATATTCTTTTTTAATACTCCATGATTTCCTTAAAATGACTCTTTAACATTTTTGTTTGAATGAATAAATGTATGAATGATTGAATGCATGCAAAAACAAAATAAAAGAATCACATTCATTTTGTTTTAAGCATCATTGAATTTTCACAAATCATTTCTTTCTTATCAATGAATTTTTTATGACACTCTTTTTAGCAAAGATACTAACAAAATTTTAGACATCTAAAAATTTCCAAACAAAATTTTGAAACCATTTTTTTAAAAGAAAATTTCTTTTCTTTTTAATTTCATAAAAAAATCGAATACTTAGCATTTAGATTTATTTAGAATCTTAAAACTTTTAGAAATGTAATGTCTACTTAATTTTCTTTGTCACCCCAATAGGATATCTTTTGGTTTAAGAACAACCATCTTGTTAGAGTAGCAAGTCTAGACAAAGAATTAGGGCCTTCTAAAAAAGTGGGGGAAGAAAAGAAAAAGTTGCTAACAAAACATAACTTTCACTAAAGTTGCTAACAAAACATAACTTTCACTAACGTGTGTGTGTGCATGGATAGAGGTGAAAAGAACTACCTCCATCGTGTCTTGTGGCCCATGAGAAAAGAGTGATAGGTTTCCAACGGTGTGAGTGTGAAAGTTATCCCTATAGGTAAACAATTAAGTTTTGTGTGTGTGAGTTTTAGAAAGGCATCCTTGCCTTAGTATTGCCTCTCTCCAATGCAATTTAGGTATATCTTAGACCGATAACGGGGCCAATGTAGGACGAAGAGGAATTGAGAGTTAGATATCACCTTTCCACTAGTTTTGGTCTTTAAATATACTAAAACTTTGTAGTCTTTTCTTTTATGACATTGCAAGGAAAAGACATTTTCTGTATTTGTTCACTCACTGTTATTTATGCATGTGTAGCTAAATTAGTTGAATGGGTTGAGAAGTAGATAGCTAGCATAACGAGGGATCTTCATTTTTGTGATTAACTTGTTTATGTATGCTTCATTCATCTATTAGAGATACTCGGGAGGGTAATCTAAAGACAGGATCTAGACTTGGGAGGGTCAGGTCAGAATCTAGGTTTGGAAGAACCAGATTAGAATGCATAAACGGGAGATAGGCGCCTAGGAATGAGCACTATTTGTTATTAAGGCATGCATGCATCTTAGCAACAAGATATGATTGTATGCGGCCACCTTGCTTTCATGCATTTTGCATCAACGCATAGGATAAGAGTAGAGACTTAGGGATAAGCTCTATGGACATTTTGCATTCAACACATGCGTCCTAGACTTAGGAGCATCGCATTTACATTTGGAAATGACTTGCTGTGCATGGTTATAACATGATCGCAAGGTTTGACGCATTCTCGAGTAACGCTAGCTAACGATCTTCTCAACCTGTTCATCGCTTACTCATTGCATTTATCAACGCAACTATCTTTCTCAAATCCGCCACATTTATTTACTTCTTTTTCATCAATGCAACAACACACCAAAAACTTATTTATTTACTTGGTTACCACAAAGTTTTCAAAAATATTACCAACGTAACTATTTTCACAAGTCCCTATGTTCGACCTTGGACTTACCAGGAAACTTAGGGGAATTTACACTTGAATTCCGCTGGGGAAACTTGAGTGAACAATGCAATCCACCAACGCATATGATCCATATTTCCATTCATAAAATAACGCATCAAGTTTTTGGTGCCGTTGCCGGGGACTTCGGCAAAATAGTTGTTAACGGTAATTTTTGCGATTTCTTTGCAGAACTCTCAATCTCTAGGAACTAAGACCCTGAGATTGAGAAAACATTTCAAAGGAGACTACAAGACTGCCAATAGCAACCACAATCTGATAAATAAGAGATGGCGAAGCAGCCTAGAGGTGGAGCACCAAATGATAATAATGTCATGGCGAATCCGATTCTGTTGGCAAACAATCGCAATAGGCCTATTAAGGACTATGCATCGCCAAACCTCTATGATTTCTCTCCGGGAATCATGAGGCTTGCCCTCGATGGAAGCAGATTTGAGATGAAATCGTGTTGCTGCAGATGATTCAGACTGTAGGTCAATTTGGAGGAAGGCGTGGCGAGGATCCGCATGCCCGCCTCCGAAGTTTTATTGAAATCTGCAATACTTTTGTGTTCCCGAACATCTCTGCTGAAGAAGTTCGACTAACGTTGTTCCCATTTTCTCTCCGTGATAAGGCTAGGAAATGGGCTTATTCTCTCGAACCAGGAGAGATTACTTATTGGGAGCAGGTAGTGGAGAAATTCATGAAAAAGTATTTTCCACCTACCAAGAACGTAAGACAAAGAAAGCTTATTACTAATTTTGAACAAGATATGGACGAATCGCTCAGCGATGCTTGGGCGAGGTTTAAAAGGTTGGTCCGAGATTGTCCGCATAATGGGCTACCAGACTGCCTTCAAATGGAAATTTTCTATCACGGTTTGAATCCTACTTCGCAGACCTCTGCCAATGTGGCATTCGCTGGTGGTCTACTTGACAAAACTTACGAGGAGGCGAAGAATATTCTGGACCACATCTCCAAGAACCATGAAGACTGGCAGGAAGGTGACCAGAGATTAAGACTCAAAGCTTCTGACTCAAATAACGGTGCCATTGTTTCGTTACAAAACCAAATGACCGTAATGATGAATTTGATTCAAGGAATGGCGATCAGCAGCCCAACACTGCAAGGTGGGCAAATTAACGTAATAAGTCAAAACACCGCAAGGTGTGCAACTTGCAGCGATGGGCATACGATGGAATATTGCTCGCAAAATCCACAGTCCGTATATTTTGTAATGAATAATCCCTTTTTAAACACTTACAACCCTAGGTGGAATTGGAAGAATCAACAACAAAATTTTCAATCTGTGGCGCAAAAAGAAGGGCCACCAGGATTTTTCTAATGCAACAACGGTCAAAAGAGAAACCAAGAAAGTAGCTCACAACAACCAACACAATCTTCTTCTATAGAGAGCCTATTGAAGCAATATATAGAGAAAAATGAGACAGTGCTTCAAAGTCAGGCTACATCCATCTGCAACCTCGAATTGCAAATGGGCTAGATTGCGAATGAGTTAAAGAGTCGACTGCAGGGGGCATTGCCAAATTCAACCGAGCTTCCATGCAACCCAGGGGGATCAGGAAAGGAGCAATGTTAGGTTGTGACATTGCGCAGTGGAAAGATTGTGGAAAGAGAAAAGAAGGAGCATAATAGAGCAACTTCCATTGCAACTGAGCCTGAGATTGCAGTAATGCAAGAAGAAAAAAGAGAAAATGAAGCAGTAGAAACTGAGGTTGCATCAACCTCAAAGTCTAATGAAATGGGAAGCGTGAAAGTCCAATTACCACCTTTCCCTCAGAGGCTAAGAAAGAAGAAAAACGAAGAGGTACAGTACCAACACTTTTTATCTATGTTAAAGAAATTACATGTTAACATTCCTTTCAGTGAAGTGATTGAGGAAATGCCTACCTATACCAAGTTTCTGAAGGACATGGTAACTAAGAAAAGAGGCACTGGAAAATTTGCTACGGTGGCATTAACGCAAAGTTCCAAATCTATTATTCCACCGAAGATGAGCGATCCTAGGAGCTTCACTATTCCTTGCTCCATAGGAGGACTCTATATTGGTCAAGCCCTGTGTGACTTGGGGGCCAGCATAAATTTGATGCCGCTGTTAATTTTTAGAAAATTAAATTTGGGGCAACTCGTGCCCACATCAGTGACTCTCCAATTGGCTGACAGATCTCTGGTTCATCCAGAAGGTAAGGTGAAGGACGTGCTGATCACAATTGATAAATTTATTTTGCCAGCTGACTTCATCATCCTAGACTATGAGGCCGACAAAGATGTGCCCATCATTTTGGGGCGACCTTTCCTATCAACGGGTCGTGCTCAAATTGATATGCACAAGGGAGAAATCACTTTGAGCATAAATGAACAGAAGCTCAAATTTAATATAATTTGTGCCATGAAATTCCCGGATGAGGAAGACCTACAAGATTTTGACGATGACCTGAATTTGATTGAAGAAGAAAAGTCTGATGATGAGTGTGAAGAAGAGGATGCCAATGCATCTGTAGCTGCCTGCAATGCGATCATAGCAAAAACAAACAAGAAGAAGAAATAATCGCGCAAGAAGAAGAACCAAAAGAAGAAAGAAAAACAACGCAACCTTCCCTCGTGGAACCACCAACACTTGAACTAAAGACCCTACCAACACATTTAAAGTATGCATTTCTGGGGCAGAATGAGAAGCTGCCAGTGATAATTTCCTCTGCGCTCAACGCAGATCAAGAGAATGTGTTGATAAGCATTCTCAAGAAACACGTGCGAGCAATTGGCTGGACGCTCGCTGACATTAGAGGATTAGCCCCGCGTACTGCATGCACCACATTCATCTTAAGGATGACCACAAAGTAACTATTGAAAATCAACACGGACTTAACCCTGCGATGAAGGAGGTTGTCAAGAAGAAGATTATCGAATGGCTGGATGCGGGCATTATCTATCCCCAGATAGCACATGGGTCAGCCCCGTGCAATGTGTGCCGAAGAAGGGCGGAATGACGGTAGTCCCCAATGAGAACAATGAATTAATACCGCAAAGAACCATCACTGGATGGCGCATATGTATGGACTACTGCAAATTGAATGCGGCCACAAAGAAAGATCATTTCCCTCTGTCATTCATTGATCAAATACAAGACAGACTAGCAGGGAATGATTTCTACTGCTTCTTGGATGGATATGCTGGGTACAATCAAATAATGATAGCTCCTGAAGACCAAGACAAGACCACATTCACCTGCCCATATGGGACATTCGCTTTTCGCCGCATGCCATTTGGCCTCTGCAATGCGTCGAGCACGTTCCAGAGATGCATGTTGGCGATCTTTTCAAATTTTCTTGAGGACTCAGTGGAGATATTTATGGATGACTTCTCCGTTTATGGGAACACTTATGAAGTATGCCTTGCCAATTTGGAGGAAATTCTGAAAAGGTGTGAAGAGACGAACCTGGTGCTCAACTGGGAAAAATGTCACTTCATGGTGAAAGAGGGTATAGTGTTGGGACACAAGGTCTCCTGAGAAGGGTTGGAAGTGGATAAAGCAAAGATTGAAGCAATTGAAAAACTCCCACCTCTAACCAGCGTGAAGGTTGTACGAAGCTTCTTGGGGCATGCTAGATTCTATAGAAAATTTGTTAAAGACTTTTCTAAGATTGCCGACCACTGAGTGCGTTGTTAAAGGCGGACAGAAAGTTTGAATTTGACAACAATTGTCTCAAAGCATTCTGAGTTTTAAAGGATGCACTGATTACCGCACCCGTCTTGATTGCGCTGGATTGGACACTACCGTTCGAAATCATGTGCGATGCAAGTGGGTATGCGATGGGAGCCGCATTAGCGCAAAAGAAGAAAACTATTTTACACCCCATCGCATATGTGAGTAAAACTCTAAACCCTGCTCAAATCAATTATACTGCCACTGATAAAGAACTCCTGGCTGTGATTTTTGCGTTGGAAAAATTTTGGGCATATCTATTGGGAACCAAGGTACTCATTCACACTGATCACTCGGCAATCAAATATTTAATGACAAAGAAAGACGCAAAGCCACGATTGATCAGATGGGTTCTCCTCCTTCAAGAATTCGATAATGAAATAATTGATCGGAAGGGGACAAAGAATCAAGTTACGGATCACTTGTCCAGACTGGAAAATCCCGAGGTTGACTGCAATGAATCTGAAGTGAGTGTTGTGTTTCCGGACAAGTAGCTTTTCCACATGGAAGAATTGCCCTAGTATGCGGATATCGTTAATTATTTGGTTTGTGAACAATTTCCTGAGGATTACACATACCATCAATAGAAGAAGCTCAAGCATGAATGCAAACATTATTATTGGGATGAGCCGAATCTGTATAAAAGAGGTGCAGACCAAATCATTCGATTATGCATACCAAATGCCGCTCAACAACGCATATTATCACAATGCCACGATTCGCCATATGGAGGGCACTTTGGAGGACAACGTACTGCAGCCAAAGTTTTGCAAAGTGGATTCTTTTGGCCTTCATTATTTAAGGATGTTGCTGACTACGCAATGAAATGTGATCGGTGTTAACACACCGGTAACATTTCATGGAAGAACGCAATGCCAATGAACACTATCTTGGAGTTGGAATTATTTGACGTCTGAGGGATTGATATCTTGGGACCATTCCCTCCTTCGCATGGCAAGCATTATATCTTATTGTTCGTCAATTACGTTTCTAAGTGGGTAAAGGCAATTGCATGCGCCGCAAGTGATACGGCGGTAGTCTCCCAGTTCCTTAAGAAAAATATTTTCACTTGTTTTTGCATTCCCGTGTCATTATAAGTGATGAAGGATCACAATTTGTCAACTACAATATAAAGGAGCTACTGCACAAGTACAATATCCTTCACAAGGTGGCCACCGCATACCATCTGCAAACAAATGGCCAGGCTGAAGTGTCCAATCGTGAAATTAAATTGATACTTGAGAAGGTGGTAAAACCTTCGTGGAAAGATTGGGCGATGAAGCTTGATGATGTGTTGTGGGCATATCGGACCACATTTAAAATACCTATAGATATGTCCCCCTATGCGTTGGTATTTGGCAAGGCGTGTCATCTGCCGTTGGAGCTGGAGTATAAAGCATTGTGGGCGGTCAAGAAACTGAATTTTGATTTGAAGAAAGCAAGGAAAGCGCGAAAACTGCAGTTGGTCGAGCTAGAAGAATGGAGGGTCAACGCATATGAGAATGCGAAGATTTATAAAGAAAGCACCAAACGCTGGCATGATAAACGCATATGCGCTAGAAACCTCCAAGTCGGGAAAATGGTCTTACTCTTCAATTCGAGATTGCGGCTCTTCCGGGGGAAATTAAAATCGCGCTGGTCCGGCCCCTTCATCATCAAAGCAATATTTCCACATGGTGCGGTGGAACTGATCACCGAGGATGGCAGTTGAACATTTAAAGTTAATGGACAACGGATAAAGGCATATTGTGGAGGAGATTTCCAGCTAGAAACAGTCTCTGCAAAGTTGAAAAACCCGGACTATCCCTTACTCAACTCTTGAACATTTAACTCTTCATCATTTTACTTTTATCAGAATTACACTTATTTTTCTCCAAAAAAAGAAAAATTGTTGTTTTTTTTAGAAAATCATTTGACCCTCTCTTTGTCTGTTTACAAGGATTAAGGCACAGAATTGCAAAGAAGCTCTCATTCCATCACCACAATCCACAGGAGCAAAGAACGCTGCAAGGATGGATGCATTAATACACAATGCGGGCGACAACACAAAATTTGGTGGTGTACTCTTCCTTATCTTTATTTCAAATCTTGCACTATCCCATTGCATTTTAAGTTTTATCACCGCATCCTCCTTAATTACCGCAATCATTTGCCAAGTAGATAAATTTAGTAGTTCACTGCATGTTGTTTCTTTGCTATGTATGATTTCAATGATGAAAAATATGCTTCTATTTCTTTCGTATACACTAGAATCAACTTAGTCTTAAAATAGTCACCTCATGAAATATTTCTAGAAGTTATGGATTTGCTAGCTTTCTTTCAAACTCTCTTTACAAGTATTCTATGACCATCGCATGACCTATTTTAATTTCTTTTGGCAATGAGGACATTAGCGCATTTTAAATTTAGGGGTGGGGTATTTATTTTCGACCTTGCAATATAAAAAATATATATATATATATGTGTGTGTGTGTGTGTGTGTATATTTGAGAATAACGACTCCACTGTCAACACAATGGAAAACTCATGTTGATAAGAGTTAAGTTGTGAAAGGTACTTACCCATAGTTGGATGTCCGCATTACACACATGGGGGCAAGCCAAAACGAAAGTAAGTCACCAGGATCAACGCATAAATCAATGACCGCAACTCCACTGCCAAATCGGTATGAGTTTAGTCTGAGAAAGAGTGCATTGCTCGTAGTTGGATATGCGCATGAAAAATGTTGGGGCAAGCCAAAACGAAGGCAAGGCACTCAGATCAGCGCAAGATCAGAAAAAAAATAGCAATGAAGAAAATTTTTGTGCAAGGATAAAATCATTTGACACCCGGAAGAAAATTTTCTTTTAAAATAAATCATGCGATGTTCCGGAATTTAGTAAAGTCCATTTGAAAGTCAAGCTTGCAATTCCTAAGTCTTAGAAATATTTTAGGAAGAGACTTGAATAATTAAGGAAATTCTGGCATATAGGATTTGAACGAAGTATCCTTGAGAAATCTAGGGAAAGAAAACTTTGTGGTTAACTTGCTAAAGGAATCTTTAGCTTATGTTTGAGAACAAGCATGGTTTAAATTTGGTGGTGTGATAACGGGCAGAAATGCACGTTATCATGGTACTAAGTTCTTAAACAATGTTGGATTGCGTTGATGAAATATGTTAAATTGCGTCCATTAAGCATAAATTCTATAATGTTGCAATCGCATGCGTCCAATGCATTAGAGCAGTTGATCTTTACATTTTTATGTATGCATTAATGCAATGCAGAGATTACGATCGTAGGAATACATTGGTCGATCGAAATTTCACCGCAAGACTTTGCGTTGATCGTGCTCGCAAACATTCGCCCAAGAAGAATCACCGTAACTTGGTCAGCGCAACATGATGGGCACATCTGGGTGAAAGGATAATTAAGAGTGATGGGACAGAAAGCTGATGACAGTCAGATCCAAATTAAGTTGACAGCCGATAACGGTCACAAAGTACATTCAGCTTTATCTATAACAATCATCTGACGCGTTAATCAGGAATTAAAGTTGTCTCATCTGTACAACTGGGAGAGAGAAGACACCTTTCACCATGGAAACTCTATAAATACCAAGTGCATTCTTCAGAGAAGGGGTTAAGTAGTCGATTACTTCATCACTTTACAAGTTCACGCCTCTGTCCATAGTTTTCTTCCATTTTTAAGGCGGACGCGAGGAAGAAGGTGTGCCGATAGATCGTTCCGGTAAGCTTGAGAAAGCACTGAAAGCTCCAAGACAGAAAGAGGGCCAACGCCCGAAAGTAGGAACATTTGTAGATCAGAATAGAGATCCAGTGTAAAAAGCCTCAGCCAGCAAGGAATTGCTACCAGGCTCTCTACCTTTACTTTCCATTGTCATTTTGTACCCACCTCAGCTATAAGAATGAAATGTTTTTCTCTATATCTGTTCACTCACTGTTATTTATGCATGAGTAGCTAAATTAGTTGAATGGGTTGAGAAGTAGATAGCTAGCATAATGAGGGAATCTTCATCTTTGCGATTAACTTATTTATGTATGCTTCATTCATCTATTAGAGATACTCGGGAGGGTAGTCTAAAGACATGATCTAGACTTGGGAAGGTCAGGTTGGAATCTAGGTTTGGAAGAACCAGATTAGAATGCATAAACTGGAGATAGGCGCTTAGAAATGAGCATTATTTGTTATTAACGCATCGCATGCATCTTAGCAACAAGATATGATTGTATGCGGTCACCTTGCTTTCATGCATTTTGCATCAACGCATAGGACAAGAGTAGAGACTTAGGGATAAGCTATATGGATATTTTGTATTCAACACATACGTCTTAGACTTAGGAGCATCGCATTTACATTGGGAAATGACTCGCTGTGCATAGTTGTAACATGATCGCAACGTATGACGCATTCCCGAGTAATGCTAGCTAACGATCTTCTCAACCCGTTCATCGCTTACTCATTGCATCTATCAACACAACTATCTTTCTCAAATCCGCTTCCTTTATTTACTTCTTTTTCATCAACGCAACAACACACCCAAAACTTATTTATTTACTTGGTTACCACAAAGTTTTCATAAATATTACCAATGTAACTATTTTCACAAGTCTCTGTGTTCGACCCTAGACTTACCAGGAAACTCAGGGGAATTTACACTTGAATTCCGCTAGGGAAACTTGAGTGCACAATGCAATCCACCAACACATATCATCCATATTTTCATTCATAAAATAACGCATCACCTAACATTGGAAGGCAGTAGCTGCAAAAACAGGGTAGCGTCACAATGCTATACCCAACGTTGCAATGCTCTAGAAGTTTACGAAAAAAAAATGCGCGGCACCTTTGCGTAACCGAGCGTCGGAGCCAGGTCAGCCTAGGGTTGAAATGTTGCGACCTTCATTAGATAAATGCTTCAATTTTCCAGATTTTCGAAGAGATAGATTTCATTTTTTTAAAGAGAGGGAAATTTCATATCGAAATTAGAGAGGAAAACCATGAAATTTACTTTTTTCTTCAAAGATTTCTTGTAAATTTACAAGTATTTTTGTGAATTTCTTCATGTATTTCATCAGTTCTTCAATGGATTTCTTCAATACTTCTCCAATTTATGGCTAGGTAAGTAAATTTCTTGGGAAATCTTTAGTCTAGGTTTAATTTCTTGAGATCTTTTGTGTATCTTCTTGAATTTTCTGCATGTTTTAATGTTCTTGTTTTGAATTTGAATAAAAATTCATGGAAAATAGTTGACGCCTTGATTCTATTAATTTCTTGTCTGAAAATCTTGCTTGGCACTGTTGCGTAATAATAGATAGGTTGCAAAAATTAAGATTTCTTGATTTAATTAGGACTTTCTTTCCAAAATTAATTCTTGAATTTCTTATTTTGGAGCATTCAAACAATCATTCTTGAAATTTACTCTAATGTGTTTCTTGAATGTCATAATCATGAGAACCCTAGTTTCTAAAGCAATCTAAGAAAAGAACATAAATTTGTTGAATTGAAGTGTTTTTTACTTAGATTAGGGCTGATTGAAATGGTACATGTTAATTAGCTAATTGGTTATTTAGGGTTTTTACCTTATTGGATTATGGAATGTTGAATTTTCATGTATTGGTTCAAGATCAATGACAGAATTAACTTAGTTAATAAAGATTTCCCAAGAATCTCTCTCTATCATTTCTTTACTAAAAAGAAAAAGAAAGTTTTTGTTACAGTTGCTTTTACTTTGATTGTACTTAGTTTCTTTAAAACAAACTCACCCCAATTTGTTACATTTTGGAATTCAATAATCAAAATCTTGCCAATTAATAGAAGTTCCTTGTGGATCGACCTCTTATTCCGCTATAACTATGTGTTAGTTTTAGTTATTGTTTGAGCATTATAAATTTCATTTGTCTCGGGTTAAATTGAATTAATGACATTTATTTTATCCCGAATAACTGCCTATGAAGGTGGTCATTTGATTTGAATGAGTGAGAGTGGCAAGATCGCCAACTCGACAAGCCTACTATTTTGGGGATTCGTCTGATTGGGGAGTTGGGAACACAGCTACACAAGAAGAAATTCACTCCTTCCCCAATGTTGGGGTAAGTAGATAAATTGCTCCCTTAAGGGCTAATTCCGGGGCTTAAACAATGTGGTGCCTCGAGAAGAGTTTGTTCATAGTTGGACTATGATTTATTGTTCATTAGAGGGATCAATGGTACTTAAGAAGTTAGATGTAACTACAGAGGCAAAACGATAATTTTGGCTCAATTGTACTTATGAGAAATTTGTGAAGGGTCACCGTACTGTTGATTGGTTATATCCATTGGACACAGAAATATATCTGTAGTGTGAAGAGTGCAGCTGTCAATCTTTCGTGGTGTGTCTGACAGTTAACGGATGGTGAATAATTTAATTAAAGAGTTTAATTAATTATTCACGCACCATTGGAGCTTCAAGCTATAAGTCCATAAGGTCCCTTCTGTAGCTCAACGAGAATTAATGAGATTTTTGGATTAATTTGAATTGTTCAAATTAATTGAGGGAATCAATTATATATGATATAATTGTTTTAATTTAGTTATATATGATATAATTACTATAATGTATTTGATACATTATAATATAAAGTTCATTTGAGAGGAAATAAATATGTGAAAGATTCAAATATTAATTATGTGAATTGGATTCATATAATTAAATTTAATATAAATGGAATTTATATTAAATATCATTGTTGAGAGAATTAACTACATATTATATTGTATTGAATACAATATTAAAATATAGGTTATATGCTATATTTGATATAACATATAGTTTAATATATATTATATGCTAAAGTAGTTGTCATATAAATATATATTAAAATTTTTATTAAAATTAATTTATTTTTAAAAAAACAATTTTTGAGAGGGAGTTGTAACTCCCTCCCCCTTTTCTCTAAAAAAACGTGATAGTGGGATTATGGGTTATGATCATCCTCTCATTCTATTTTTCACAGAAACACAACACAGAAAAAAAACAGAATTGTTCTAAGGTCTCTGAACAATCATCTTCCTTCTCTCTTCTCACAAATCCCTCTTCCAAAATAGTCGGAGCCTATTCCTCCTGGATTCTCATCCAGAGAATACAGAGGTTTCATTGTGGTGGTGTCCATTTGGTTTGAGGATTTTCTTCTTAAAGAATCAGTCTTCAAAGGTAAGGGTTTCTGAAACCCACGTACTATTATGTATAATTCTTTTCGGCATGCTGTTTTTTCCTTATTAAATGCATAATTTACTTGTTTGTTTGCTGTAAACTTATTGTTCTGTAAATTTGGGATTTTTGATTCCGATCCCATTTCCGCTCAAGGGCCTTCAATGGTTTCTTCAGGATTGATATCTACTGATAATTCCCATTGCATAGTAAATGTTAGTTTTAGTACATAATATTGCATACATCAGGCTACTAATAGCCGAGCATAGGGGATCCGTCTCACGTTCTCAACTTTTTGAGGTGTCTTAGGACACTGTTCCTTAGACAATATAATTCCATGCCTGAAAGGTAATAAATCTCTCTTGAAATTATGCATCGAATATCTGACAAGCATTTTGTCAATATATGATGCCTGAGACAAGACTAGCGTTTTGTTCTTACGATCCATAATGATTTGGATCCCTAGACAAATTGTGCCTCTTCCAAATCTTTCATTTGGATTTGGTCTGCTAACCACTCTTTAACATTTGTCAGTAGACCTACATCATTTCTAATGAGATATCTTCTACATACAATACTAAAAAAGCTACTAAACTGTTGATGATTTTCTTGTAGGCACAAGGCTCATCAACATTCTGGTCAAAGGTATAAGATTTGATCGTAGTATCAAATCTCATATTTCAAGATTGAGATGCTTGTTTCAATCCATAAATGGACCGATTAAGCTTGCAAACTGTTAGGTTTTCAAAGGATGTATATTTTGTATGTTAATTCTCCCAAAATTGTGTTGATTATTTGCTTTAATTGCTAATTTTGTAGGGTTAAACAATCCCCGAAGCATTTTGGATTCATTACAAGAAAATTGTGCCAAAAAGATAAAAATGACCAAGAAAATCAACAAATTGAAGTGAATTAAGTAAACACCAAGGAGAGCATCGAGTAAGGTTGCTGATCATCAATCATTGAGTATTTAGCAGAATACTGTCAAATGGCATCCAGTAAAGACTATCGAGTATTCAACCATCTTCCATCGAGTCATCAAGTTTTGTCTAATTCATTTTCCATCAAGTTAAAGCATCGAGTAAAAAACATCCCAAGCGTCAAGGATTGAGTATTGACCGTCGAATATCAAGGAGCAAGTATTAAATAGAAAAACTCGTTGTGTTCGTTCTTCTTTCTGGATTTTGATGCGATCTACTCGCGCGCTTCGCGGCGATTTCCTGCTAGTATAAATGAGATCAGTTCTTCAAAAGACGAGGGAGAGATATCATGTAAACCCCGAAATGAAGTTCCCTAGATAAGCATGTTTAGCCAAAGGGATGTTATATTACATATTTATTAAGTAGAAATTCATGTTGTTTATAAGGATTATGAAGGAAGGGAAGGAAAATATATTAAATGAAGAAACTAAATCATTGGTCTGGCTAGAGGCACTAAGTGTGGGGAGATGTGGCAATCTACTCTTTGAATTCAGGAAGTGGCAGAAAGATAAAAAGGGAAGTGAAAATTCAAAAGCATGGTTTCGGCAATTGATAAGAGCAAATTTAGCGAATTCGGTGCCATTCGAAAGGTGAGAGAATCTAGGTTGTGAAATTGTCTTGCTGGAGGAAGATTTCAGGAGGAGAAGAACAAGGAGTGAAAAAAACCAAGAGAAGGATAAATCTCGAGTTTAAGCAGGGCCAAGGTGAAGTTTGGAAGTTCCAAGCCAAACTATAAGAAATTCTGGGCTGAAATTTTAAAATAAGGAAGTTAACTCAAATATAAACAAGTTTGTAGAAGGAAGTTTCTTGAAAAGAGCTCTGGATTTTGAGTTATTAATTTATAACAGGGAATTGGTGCATAAGCAGATAGCTGCTTGTGAAGAATAAGCAAGCAGTTCATCGTGGAGAATTATAGCAAGATTTGGGCATGAGGATCTAGCTTATAAAGGAAATCTCGCTGATTTTGTAAGGAGGATCTCGCCCTAAGGGGAAATCTCGCTAGGAATTGAGGCGAGTATCGCTAAGATGAAAATTTGACAGGAAAAGCTTGATCTTGCTCTAGAGGATCTCGCTGGCATCGCTCAGGGGGATCTCGCTGGCATCGTTCAGGGGGATCTCGCTGACCTCGCTCAGGGGGATTTCGCCAGTAAGGCTGTTTGTGTTGATGGAAGTTCCTTTAATAAATGAATTATTTGAGGTATTTTACTAAGAATTATAAGTAGTTTAATCGGGAATTATATCTTTTCATGCCAAGAAGAGCTAGGGGAAACGTATAAACCATTAGAAGCCTAACGAATGGTGAGTGACTAAGTAAACTTAAAGTTTCCAATACTCATGCATATATGATCAAGTAAAGCATAGTGACATTAATGATGAATTTATACTTCCTCAAGCAACAAATGGTTGGAGAATAACTTAATGCATGTCTCTCGGCTTGTATGTGTGTAACATAGGCCAAGGTATGTCGTGTAACCATTACAAAAGCTATGTTTTTTATTTTGATATATGTTTCCTAGAGGAAGGCTATGAGAGAACGAGTTCTTGTGTAAATGAGTGGTCATGGAACTTAATTTGATGTTACAAAATACACATTTGATACCGAAGTACGTTGAGAAGGTATCTAACCAATTTGATATCGAAAGACATTTGAGAAGGTACCTGGCCAATTTGATACTGAAGGACATTTGAGAAGGTATCTGGCCAATTTGATACCGAAGGACATATGAGAAGGTATCATAGTAGCTCGATACTGAAGGACAGATTTGAAAAGGTATCTGAGCAGAAGTACCTAAAATATGATGGTACTTAGTGTGGCCACATGCACGTAGGCAGTTATGAATGAGAGACCGAAGTATGGGTCTCTTGTCGGTAATAAACGTTTGGGAGCTAGAGCGTTTAGACTCGTTCTCAACTAGGGAATAATAATGTTTAATGATGTCTGAGAATGGTTTAAAGCTACATTTAAAGACAATTGCTTGAGTTTACTCATTGGTATATTTACATGTTTATAGTGATGCTACGCTTGTTGCTTTACGATTCTATAGTCTCTCACTGGGCTTTTAACTCATGGAATTCCTGTGTTTTCCCATTTTAGGTAGCGGTCAGTTTCCTCAAGGTTGATCCTGCTGCTGCTTGCCACCGAAAGACTCGGCTTATTAAAAGACTTAGGTTGATGATCTGTTTATGTACACATGTTTTTTAGAGGGACTAGGGCTTCTGTAGGAATGTTTAGGCCACCTGTGAATATTTTTTTTATAAAAATAATGTCTTGGCTGTATGCATGTATTTATGTAATCTTTGTAGAACCTTAAGGAAGGTCAGCTATTTGCGTATATTGCTAATATGATGAATAGGTTGGTATTTAAATTAGAAGGCTTGGGTGGTGAGTGCTGGCAGTAGGGCTCGTAACTACAACGGTCATATCCTCTTCTAGAATAAAAGGGTAATCTGGGAGAGGGTGTGACATATCACTTTTTTAGAAAATCCATCATTCTCTTGAGAGAAAACTTAGAAGAAAGGAAAACCCATTTTTTTATAGAGAGATTTCGATTTCCAAGAGCAATTTTTGTAATTTTCTGTGAGATTGAGTCGATTGTACTCGGACTTGTATCAACATACAACTATCAATGGAATGCTTAAAGAACTTCAACCTCCATGAGTATGTAAATCTATTTCTTGGGGTATTATGTAATTAGGCATTTTCTTGAGTCTTTTATTGATTTTTCTTTCATGTAATTACTTTCTTTTGAATGTTCTTACTGAGATTTAGAATAAAATTAATTAAGATTGAATTGAGAAATCAAGTTTAATCAATTTTTGTATGTAAAAATTACATGGTTCAATAACAAAATTATAATTGTAGTTGCAAGAATTAGCAATCTTGATAGAAAATGTAGACTTCTTTTCCTCTTTTCTTTAAAGAATTTATTAATTTAGAACACTCATGTAATCAATCTTGAATTTTCAGTCTTTTGATTTCAAGATTGGAATAGTTAAGAAAACCCATGAGATCAATGCAATTTAGAGATTAGTTGTGAAATGTCTTTAGGAAGAAATTAAGACCTAGATTAGGGTTAATTATGAAATTAGCTAGTTAGGGCATTAGGAATTTATTCTTAATGAACTATTGAATAATCTAATGCATGATTTCTTATTAAGTCAATGATAGAATTGCCTAGTTATATAAAATCCCCAAGATTTCATTTCCATTCAATTTTATCTCATAATCTCTTTCTTATTTTTCTCATCAATAAATTTCCTATATCAATTCTTGTCTTTTGCTTAGTTAGTTTCTTTCATATCTTAAAAAAAAACAACCCCAACCCCCTCCCTCCCCCCATTTAATCTTTTACATTTAGGAATTCAAATAGTCAATTTTTAGGCCAAATTTGCGGTGCTCTTGGGACCGACCTCTTACTTCCACTATTACTACGTGTAAGTTCAGTTGTAGTTAGAGTTTAAATAAATTTCATTTGTTTTGGGTAGATAGAATTAACAACACCTACTTTACACTGAACAAATTGGCGCTGTAGCTGGGGAGCCGTATAATTGGATTTTTTGAAATTTGAATTCCTTCTAAGAAGAAAAAAATAATCATATAATAAAAAAATCATTAAAAAATAGTTAGTTCATTTTAAGCTTTCCTTTTATGTATGACCCGCTCCTCTCGAAGTTTGCTTTGTGATTTGATTTTAGATATTGACTGTGAGGAAAGAAGATTACGAAAGGAAGGAGCTAGAAGAGAGAAAGAAGAATTTGAAGAGTTGGATCAAGAAGAAGAACAACCATAACCAAACATCATGGGTGAAGCAAGAGAACAAACTTTGTGTGAGCTAGCAGAACTGAATTATATTCAACAACCTCTTTGCATTGTATACCCCAAGACAATTGTCCCATTTGAACTCAAACTGGGCTAGTACATTTCCTTCTAACTTTCAGAGGGCAACCCGGTGAAGACCCTCACAAGCACATGAAAGAGTTCCACCTTGTTTATGACAGGATGCGTCCTCATGGAGTGACACGAGAGCAGCTCAACCTTAGAGCCTTCCCTTTCTCCTTGAAGGATGTGGCTAAGGATTGGCTATACTACCTACCAACGAGTTCTATTACTATGTGGAATGGGTTGAAAAAGATTTTTTTAGAAAAATTCTTTCCGACATCTAAAGCTTATAATATAAGAAAAGAGATTTATGGAATTAAGCGAACAGTAGGAGAAGCTTGGTATGGATATTGGGAAAGATACAAACAGTTATGAGCATATTTTCCACACCATCAAATTTCTAAGCAATATTTAATTCAATACTTCTATTCAGGTTTACTCCTATACAAGAGAAGCAATACAGATGCGGCCGCTGGTGGAGCTCTGGCAGATAAAACACCGACCAAAGCAAGCAACTCATATCAACCATGGTGGAGAACTCTCAAAATTTTGGGACAAGGACTCTTGATAACTCTGTTGTTCAATCTAGTGAGGTAAGTGAGCTTAGATCACAAGTATCTAATCTAGTTTCTCTTTTTACTCAAGTAGCCCAAGGAGGCCTTCCTCAAATCAAACCGTGCGGGACGTGTGGATTAGTCGGTCATAATTCTGAGGCTTGCCACAAGCCCAAGTCAATGCCATTGGTGGATTTCAGAGAAAATACGACCCCCATGGGCAAACATAAAACCAATGATGGAGAGATCATCCCAATTTCAAGTGGGGATCTCAAGGGCTATATGAGAACCATAACCCACCATCTTCTTCAAACTCCTCAGGTATGTTTCTAGAAGACGTAGTAAAAACTCTTGTTTACCATTCATTAAAATTTCAATAGGAACTTCACAATTTGCAAAAGGATAACATTCAAGTTCATCAAGAAACCAAGCAACTTCAACAAGACACTAAATTCTTTCAACAAAAAACTAGACAAGACTTCACAAACTTGGGCACTCAAATCACACAACTTGCAACTATGGTAAGCAAGCTTAAGAGTAAATCTTCTGGAAAGCTTCCTGCTCAACCGGAGCATGCAAACTTAAGCGCGACCGCTCTAAGAAGTGGTAAGGAAATCCCCTCTTCCTCTTAAGATGCAACCCTAGTTCAATCTCCTCCCAAAAGGCAAGAAAAGGTAATGAATGAACAAGAGAGCAAGGTCAGTGAGCCAAAAGAGACTCCTATTTTTCCCGAGGTATGTGATTATTCTCCCCCTAAGGTAGAGTCTTATGTACCCAAGGCACCATTCCCTAGTAAACTAGTGAGACTTAAGGAAGAAGATGTTGACCATGAGCTAATCGAGATGTTAAAAAAGGTACAAATTAATATCCCTTTGCTTAATTCTATTCAACAAATACCTAGGTATGTTAAATTTCTAAAAGACTTGTGTACTAAGAAAAGAAAAGGGAAGGAAGAGGAGAGAATATCTGTTAGCAAGAATATCTCTACTTTGCTTAAAAAAGATATGCCTAAAAAATGTAGAGATTCGGGAATGTTCACCTTACCATGCAAAATAAGAGATAGAATTATCACTCATGCCATGTTAGACTTAGGTGCATCAATAAATGTAATGCCCTTTCATGTCTATGAAGGTCTAAAATTGAATGGCCTACATAAAACGAATGTTTGCATACAACTAGCGGATAGGTCATATATTCAACCCCTAAGCATTGTTGAAGATGTTTTGTTAAGAGTCGGATAATTAATCTTTCCTGTTTATTTTTACATTCTAAAAATGGATGAACCTTACTCTACTTCCTCTTCTAATATTCTACTTGGTAGACCCTTCATGAAAACTGAAAAAACAAGAAAAGACGTAGATAAAGGGTCTTTATCGGTAGAATTTGATGGAGGGCTAAAATCTTTCAATATATATGATGCAATAAAATTTCCAGAGGAATACTTGTCCCTTTTCTCTATAGACACATATGATATTTTTGATGAATTGTTATTGAATATAGATGAAAACTTTGATTGTTTGGTTAACCCTCTATTGATCTTGATGACGATGACTCTTCGATTGATTCTTTGTTTACTTCTAATGAATTGGATTTAAATGATAAATCTTCTAATAATGATGTTGTTGAATCTCAGGTACAAGGGATTGAGCTTAAGGCTCTCCCTCCATACCTCAAATATGTATTTCTTGGAGATGAAAAAACCTTTCCAGTGATCATATCTAGAGAACTCACATCTTCTCAAGAATGCACATTGGTGGAAACCTTGAAGATCTACAAAAAGGCAATTGGTTGGACTTTGGATGATATCAAAGGGATAAGCCCATCCCTTTGCATGCACATAATAGTTCTAGAGGACGGAGCCAATGCAATCATTCAACCTTAAAGAAGGCTAAATCCAACCATGAAGGAAATTGTTCACAAAGAAATCTCAAAATTCTTGAAGTCGGTATAATATACCCAGTTCCAAATAGCCAATGGGTAAGCCCTATACATGTGGTACCAAAGAAAACTGGCATGACTATTGTGAAGAATGAAAAAGGTGAGATGATTCTTATGAGAGTGCTAAATGGTTGGAGACTGTGCATAGATTTTAGAAAACTAAATGAGGTAACAAAAAAGGATCACTTTTCTATTCCTTTTATTGATCAAATTGTTGAACAGTTAGCCGGGAAGCCATATTTTTGTTTTCTTAATGGTTTTTTTGGATTCTATCAAATACCTATAGCACAGGAGGACCAAGAAAATACTATCTTTACTTGCACTTATAGTACCTATGCATTTATAAAAATGTCATTTGAGCTATGTAACGCCTCAGGTACGTTTCAAAGATGTATGATGAGCATATTCTCTGATTATGTTGAAAAATGCATAGAAATTTTCATGGACGACTTCACTGTGTATGGTAGTTCTTTTGAAGATTGTTTGCACAATTTGAGTTTGATTTTGAAAAGTGTTAGGTTTTATGTCCTAAAACTCGTGGTATGTAAATAATGGAGCTTATTTGGAAAATTCAATAAAGGTTTTATTGAATAAATCTATTGCTTGAATAGAAATCCAATAAACCTAAAAGTCCCTTGACTATTGGATGAGTACTTGAACTTTATGTGGAGACATAAAGGTGGATCAGGTTCGAGTAAATAGTCAAAATGATCTATAGTACATGGATAAGGTTGGGTACCTTATTCTAGTAACACTATTGGATACGGCCTGCTCTCTAGTTGTTACAAGGAGTTGTAAAGTGCTACAAACGAAATGATCCTAATTCGTTCATGTTGGACATGAGGAGTGGGCGTGTCCTTGTGCAAAAGAGTTTGTACAAAATCGGACCACGAAATGAGTCATTCTTACTTTATAACGTTGTTTACTGTTTAAGACTGACTATTTCAAAGTGATGACCTAGGTAACTTGACCTTAATCCTGAGTAAACTATGAACTCCTGTTTATTCGGGATTGCCCTTAGATTTGCATAGGTGAGGATTGGCTCAACAGCACCGGCCCAATATGACTACCATTTCAGGGGTGAGACTAGATAGATAGTTGGGGACATAGGGTGCAAGAGGGAATTCACTCCTACCCGTTTTAGGGATAGTAGAGAGTTTGTTCCCTTAAGTGTTGATTCTAAGGCTTTAACAAGGGATCCCGCCCTCTCATTTGGAATGAGAGGGACTCGTTTTGTGATTGGATCACAAAAAAATTGTTCATTAGGGGATCAGTGGGGACTTAAGGAACAACAAGTAATTTTGGGGGTAAAATAGAGATTTGACCCAGTCGTTATTACGAACAACCTGTGAAGGGTTAACTTACTAATAATGGTTATATCGAGTGGACATAATATATCTACAGTGAGGGGAGTTCAACTATGGGCTTTAGTGGAGTGACCCATTAGTTAACGAATGGGGGTTAGATCGGTCTAATGAGTTTAGCCGATTAATCTTGGATTAGTGGAGCCCATGATCTGTAGGTCCACGAGGTCTCCCTACTAGCTCAGAAATGGATTAGCTCGAGAGTAGCGTGATAAGTTAATTTGAAATGTTCAAATTAGAATCAAATGGAATTGAAGAAAATATATTTAAATATGATTTAAATATATGAAGATGAATTTGTGTAAAAATTAATTTAATATTAGATATTAAATTAATTAAGATTTATTTAAATTGTTTAAAAATTATTTATTAATTTTATTATAAAATTAATTTTTGTAATTAATTTGTAAAATTAATAAATTTTGATTTTAGAAATAAAATATTATTTTTAAATCAATTTTGGATTTTGGAAATTGAAAAATCACAAAACTTGAAAAATGGGTTTTTTCAAGTCATCTTCAAGTAGCTTACAAAGAATCCACCACTTCTCCTTTGCTTTACTCCAAGCATGAGCTGCATCCCAAGCAGCACATCTCTTTGCATGATAGTCTGCAATATATTGAAGAGATTGGATGAAGAAAAGTGAAGAGAACCGACTGAATTTTTACTGTAAAATTCGGATAAAGAAGGTGTTCTTCAATTTTTGCTGTAAAAAGAGCCAAGTTGCAGATTCAAGACGATCAGCCTCTGTTCATATCGTCGTTAAGATTCAGTAGCTAAACGATCGTTTACCTTCATACGTTAGACGATATGAAGGAAAAGCTAAACGATCGTGTAGCTTCGGGCGTTAATCATTTTGGTGTTGTGCGCTAGACAATCGTCTACCTTAGAAGCTAAACGATGCATTGTTTTGCTATGCGATGGCACTACACGATCATATAGCTTTGGGTGGGAGCTAAGCGATGCGGCGAAGAGCTATGCGATGACGCTGAGCGATTGCTTACACGATCGTTTACCTTTGATTGGGAGCTAAGAGATGCGGCGAAGAGCTATCTGATGGCGTTGAGCGATCACTTACACGATTGTTTACCTTTGTTCGGGAGCTAAGCAATGTGGCGAAGAGCTATAAAATGGCGTTGAGCGATCACTTACATGATCATTTACCTATGATCGGCAGCTGAGCGATGCGTCGATTGCTATGCGATAGCACTAGGCAATCGCTTACCTCGAGCGCGCGCTAAACGATCAAGACGAGGTGCTAAATGATGGAGCTATCCGATAGTGTTTCACACTAAGCGATCGTGTAGCATCCTTCGGCGCTAGAAAATTACACTATACGATAGAAGGAGAACTATACGATCGTGTAGCTTTGTTAAACGATAGGTGTTGGTTGCTAAATGATCAAGCAAGTGCTAAACGATCAAGCCAATTGCATGACGATGGTTGTCATTGCTAAACGATCTGACTTAGCGAGATTTTGGGCGAGAGCAAGAGAAGCCGGTTCAACCGGTTCTCTTGAGGTTTGGTCCAGTTCAACTTCAAATGGTTTGTGGTTGGTCCGATTCAGTCTCTGCTGGTCCGGTTCAGATGGTTCAGGTCCGGTTCAAGCGGTTTTGGAGCGATTCGAGCGGTGTTGAAGCTATTTTTGTAATAATTAGGTTTTGTTTGCTTTTTTTTTCGAAAACTAAAACCATATCAATACATGTTTAATTATTTATGCATTGGATGTATGTTATAATTAAATAAATCTTGTATGTGCATATAGTATACCATTTAGATTTAAAATCCCACCATAGGAAGCATGCAACATGCATTGAAAGTATGTTATAATTTATTATAATATATAATATGCATGTTAGGGTTTCTTGTATTCAATATAAGTGTTATATTAGATATTGAATGCCTGTATGTTGTGGATATTTTTAGCATGTCTAAAGTTTTATAAATTGTTATAAAATTGGGTTAAACATTTAAAATCCATAACAAAGAATAGCTGCATGTTCACGTAGGTTAACCACTTGTTTTAATTAGTTAAAATAGGTCGTTAAACTTGTAAAACTAGGGTTACAAACTCAACCGGTATATAATCCTATCGAAGAGTGGGAGTATTTAAGTTGACGGTCTACGAAACACCTCCTACCTAGGGATTATGGCCGAATAATTGAGCGTTGGTAACCAGTTTTATGAGTATTCGTGAGCTATGTGAGGTAATAAAAGGGTTTATCACGTAGACATCGTAGGTTTAAGTCCATTTATAAGAGTTATACATGGATAAACCACATAGGCTTAGGGTTATTTCTATTAGCCGAAAAAGAACCTAAGTATATGGTTACCCAAACGTTAGAAAACTTCAGTGGTAACAAATAACTTCTATATGATAGAGTTATTAGAAAACTTCAGTAGGGGATTAATAACATATGCAGTATGTTATTCTTAGCTCTCACGTCCCTAAGAGTTCATAGTCTGGATTTAAGTGGTACTTCGTGTCACCCTAGGAGTAACCTCCATTCGGAGAGTATTTTTTAGCTTAAATTTAGATTTGGGTAAATAAAGGGAAGTTATTCGATCAGAGATCAAGTGTATGATTTTAATTGCCATGTCTCCACATAGTTCACACCGTGAGATTCATATGACGCTTTGTGTTACCCTGGGAGGACCTCCCTTCGGAGAGCGGATGTATGCATCAATACCCTGGTGAATGAAGGAAGTAGTTCATAGTAAGTGGGTGAAAGACATGTGTCAACATATCCTGCGGTCTCCTCCATTAGTCTAAACCGTGAGATTCCTATGTTGCGCCTGCTGGTTAGCTTTAAGTGGCCCTTTGCTAGTTGTTTAATGATGGCTATCCTTTCAGAGGGTTGCAACATAGGATTCGGAACAACCCAGCCTTCAGTAAAATGAATAGGGTTTTATAGTTACATCTTGGGTATTGTTTTCTATTTTCAGAGCGATACTCATTTGTTCTATAAGATCCGAAAATGGCGGGTCTACACTTACAGAATTATTAAGTGTTAATAATGTCTGACCAAATGCGGTACCTAAATGACTATCGGAATATGAGTTATTCTAGAGGTAGTATTTAGTCAAGAATGTCTTGATGTAGTATCATTGCAAAAGAATAATCTTGGGTAAATTATTAAAATTGCTAAAACTTGATTGGATATTTAATTTCAGAATGAAAAGTTCATTAATACAAGTGTTGGCAACAGATAAATTTATTGGAGATAATTATGTGAATTGGAAATCAAATTTGAACACGATACTTGTGATGGACAATTTGTGGTTTGTCTTAACTGAGGACTGTCCTCCCATTCCTAGCTCTAACACAAACCAAAATGTTCAGGATGTATATGATAGATGGGTCAAGGCTAATGATATAGCCTGTGCTTATATCCTCGCCAGCTTAGCTGATGTGTTGACAAAAGAAGCATGAGGATATGAGTACTGCCAAAGAGATTATGGAATCTCTGCGAGGGATGCCATTAAGCACGTTTACAACAGTCACATCAAAGTGGGAACCTATGTTTGTGAACATGTTCTAGACATGATGGTCCACTTACATCTGGCAAAAGTAAACGGTGCTGTCATAAATGAGAGAAGTCAAGTTGGTTTTATTCTAGAATCTCTTCTAAAGAGTTTTCTGCAATTTTGAATGCATTAATGAATAAAATTTGACTACTCTACTCAATGAGCTACAGACTTACCAGACAATTTTCAGAATAAAGGGTCTGGTGCCAGAAGTAAATGTTACTACTGCCGAGAAGTGAGGAATGTCCTACAAGCCTGGAGTTGCTTCCTCTTCAAAGCGTAAGAGTATTCTTGTGAAGAAAGGCAAAGGGAAAGGGAAGAAGAAGCTTACTGGATTGAAAGGCAAAGATAGCGTTGCAAAGGGAAATGTTTCCATTGCGACGATGAAGGGCACTAGAGGAGACACTACCCTCAATATCTTGTCAAGAAGAGAGTAGAGAAAAGGTAACCAGGCTAACTTGACCCTGGGACCATTTGCTCAGCTCATCCAGTGGGAGAAGTTGCTATTTGTTTTTAATTGTTAAAACTTGTATAGAATAAATTGTATATATTTTTGGGATAAATGAAATGTTCATTTTCAAAAATTATGTTTGTTCTAGCAACCTCTGTTGAGAATCAAATTTTAAATTCCATTTATAGATATTTGGATATCTAAATGGCTAGATGAAAGTATAGAAAATTTAAAGATTTCTAGATCTGACTGTTAACAAAGAGTTGTTGAGACAGGTCAGATACATCATGCTCAAAGAGTTGAAAGTACCTCAATGTAGTGGGAGGAAAGTATGCTTCCTGGCCATTAGTGAGATTAAGATGCAATTCCCTTATAGTTTTATCTAAAGCCTATTGTATACTAAAATGTTTACAATAATTCTCTTGGCTAAAGTGTTTGAGAATTACCTAGTAGGACTAGGAATACCAGATAACCTAGGGCAAGTGGGAGAAACATCGGGTATAGAGATACCAAATGATAAAAGATGGGTATGGGATGCCCTAGTTTATTGTATTTCTCTATAAAACTCAGAAACTCAGTCTTATATATCGGATGTATAAGTTACCACTGGAGTTTTAGTCCAAGTGGGAGTTTGTTGGGTTTTATGTCCTAAAACTCGTGGTATGTAAACAATGGAGCTTATTCTGAAAATTCAATAAAAGTATTATAGAATAAATCTATTGCTTGAATAGAAATCCAATAAACCTAAAAGTCCCTTGACTATTGGATGAGTACTTGAACTTTATGTGGAGACATAAAGGTGGATCAGGTTCGAGTAAATAGTCAAAATGATCTATAGTACATGGATAAGGTTGGGTACCTTATTCTGGTAACACTATTGGATACGGCCTGCTCTGTAGTTGTTACAGGAGTTGTAAAGTGCTACAAACGAAGTGATCCTAATTCGTTCATGTTGGACATGAGAAGTGGGGGTGTCCTTGTGCAAAAGAGTTTGTACAAGATCGGACTACGAAATGAGTCACTCTTACTTTATAATGCTGTTTATTGTTTAAGACTGACTATTTCAAAGCGATGACCTAGGTAACTTGAACTTAATCCTAAGATAACTATGAACTTTTGTTTATTCGGGATTTCCCTTAGATTTTCATAGGTGAGGGTTGGCTCAACAGCGCCAGCCCAATATGATTTTCATTTCAAGGGTGAGACTAGATAGATAGCTGGGAACATAGGGTGCAAGAGGGAATTCACTCCTACCCGCTTTAAGGATAGTAGAGAGGTTGTTCCCTTAAGTGATGATTCTAGGGCTTGAACAAGGGATCCCGCCCTCTCATTTGGAATGAGAGGGACTCGGTTTTTTGATTGGATCACAAAACAATTGTTCATTAGGGGATCAGTGGGGACTTAAGGAATAACAAGTAATTTCGTGGGTAAAACAGAGATTTGACCCAGCCGTTATTACGAACAACCTGTGAAGGGTTAACTTACTAATCATGGTTATATCGAGTGGACATAATATATCTACAGTGAGGGGAGTTCAACTATGGGCTTTAGTGGAGTGACCCATTAGTTAACGAATGGGGGTTAGATCGGTCTAATGAGTTTAGCCGATTAATCTTGGATTAGTGGAGCCCATGATCTGTAGGTCCACGAGGTCTCCCTACTAGCTCAGAAATGGATTAGCTCGAGAGTAGCGTGATAAGTTAATTTGAAATGTTCAAATTAGAATCAAATGGAATTGGAGAAAATATATTTAAATATGATTTAAATATATGAAGATGAATTTGTGTAAAAATTAATTTAATATTAGATATTAAATTAATTAAGATTTATTTAAATTGTTTAAAAAATTATTTATTAATTTTATTATAAAATTAATTTTTGTAATTAATTTGTAAAATTAATAAATTTTGATTTTAGAAATAAAATATTATTTTAAAATCAATTTTGGATTTTGGAAATTAAAAAATCACAAAACTTGAAAAATGGGTTTTTTCAAGTCATCTTCAAGTAGCTTACAAAGAACCCACCACTTCTCCTTTGCTTTACTCCAAGCATGAGCTGCATCCCATGCAGCACGTCTCTTTGTATGATAGTCTGCAATATATTGTAGAGATTGGATGAAGAAAGGTGAAGAGAACGGACTGAATTTTTGCTGTAAAATTCTGATGAAAAAGGTGTTATTCAATGGGTTCTGTCAGTGAGTTTTCTCCATATTCCCTTTGATTTCAGCTTATTTTGAGTCCCACAACTCAATCTAGAGCACCAAGAGAATAGTAGTGAAGATCTTGTGGTGGTCTACATAAGGATTCGGAGGATTTTGCAGCTGGAAATGGAGATTTCGTTGGTTCAGCCAAGGTATGTTCATGAAACCTATTAAACTCTGTTTTTATCATGTTTTTTTTCAACCAAATTTAATGAATTAGAATGCTTATGGATCCTGATTTCTTCCGCTATGTGTTGGTGTAGATCCAACAAAAAGATGCATAGAAACAAATTTAGTTTTAAATTATGAAAAACGTCATTTTATGGCTTCTCATGGAATAGTGTTAGGACACCTTGTATCTTCTAAGGGCATAGATGTTGATAAGGCTAAGATAAATGTCATAGGTAACCTTCCCTATCCTGAAAAATATTAGGGAAGTCCACTCTTTTCTTGGTAGTGCATGGTTTTACAGGAGGTTCATTAAAAACTTTTCCAAAATTGCACTCCCTCTATCTTGCCTTCTTAAAAAAGATGTCGTATTCAATTTCGACAAAGAATTCAAGGAAGCTTTTGACACACTTAAGGAAAAGTTGACATCAACTCCAATTCTTCAATTGCCCCAATGGGACTTACCATTTGAAATCATGTGTGATGCTAGCGCAGTGGGGGTAGTACTAGGACAAAGAGTTGACAAGAAATGCCATGTGATTTGTTTTGCATCAAGGACTCTCAACTCATCTCAAATCAACTAATTCCCAACAGAGAAAGAATTTATTTCCATTATTTTTGCTTTAGATAAATTTAGATCTTACATACTTGGTTTTCCAATTATTGTTTACACTGACCATGTCGCTCTTAGGTACTTAATGACGAAGAAAGAATCAAAACTGAGACTTGTCAGATGGATCCTTCTCTTGCAAGAATTCAACATAACCATCAAAGATAGAAAAAGATCTGAGAATTCTATAGCTGACCACTAAGACGAATCATGCAAGAAGAAGAATTAGTTCCAATTAGAGAAGACTTCCCCGATGAACATCTTTTCAAGGTATCTACTGTCCTGGTGTGGTATGCCGACATGGTAAACTACCTTGTAACCGGTAAGTTTCCTCTTAACATGCCTTGGTCTAGAAAGTATAAACTAAAAAATGACTCTAAATATTATGTATGGGATTCTTCTTACCTATGAAAATTATGTCCTGACCAAATAATTAGGAGATGTGTCCCTAACGAAGAATTTGAGTCTGTTTTGTCTTTTTGTCATGAACAAGCATGTGGTGGTCATTTCAATCCTAAACGAACTACTAGAAAAATCTTAGATTCAGGACTATTCTGGGATTCTCTTTTTTGCTGATTCTTATGCTTATTGTACATCTTGTGAAAAGTGTAAAAAATCTGGATCTTTGTCTAAAATAAATGAAATGTCCCTTAATTCCATTCTTGTATGTGAAAATTTTGACATTTGGGGTTTAAATTTCATGGGTCCATTTCCTTCTTCATTTGGATACTTGTATATTTTACTTACGGTTGATTATGTTGTCAAGTGGGTTGAAGCAATCCACACTAGAACGAATGATTCATCTATAGTTTCAAAATTTCTTAAAAATAACATCTTCTCTAGATTCAGAATTCCTAGAGCCATTATAAGCAATTAAGGCACACATTTTTGTAATAGGACCATAGAAGCATTGTTGAGGAAATACGGAGTTCACCACCCTGTAGCAACCCCGTATCATCCCCAAACAAATGGCCAAGCAGAAATCTCAAATACAGAAGTTGAAAAACATTTTAGAAAAGACTGTGAACTTGAGAAGAAAAGATTGGAGTTCAAAATTGAATGATGCACTTTGGGTTTATAGCTTTTAAAACACCCATAGGTACAACTCCGTATAGAATTGTATATGGAAAAGCATGCCATCTCCCAGTAGAGGTTGAACACAAAGCCTATTAGGTGGTAAAACAATGTAATTTGAACTTAGCCCAAACTGGAGAAGAAAGACTCTTAAAACTACAACAATTAGAAGAACTAAGAAGAAATGCTTATGAAAACTAAGAAATTTACAAGGAGAAAACCAAAATCATTCATGACAAATGTTTGATAAGAAATAACTTCAAAATTGAACAAAAAGTTTTGCTTTACAATTCTAGATTACAATTGATACCAGGAAAACTAAGTCCAAATGGTTAGGTCCTTTTGAAATTACTAATGTTTTCTCTCATGGTGCAGTAGAAATCAAAAGTCTTGAAACAGAAAAGATCTTTAAGGTGAACGGGCACAAGCTCAAAATCTATAATGAAGAGCATGTAAACCAAGTCAAATTGGACTTGCGTTTAGCTAATCCCTCATACACATGATACCCCTCTTCACCAATGTCGAGCAAACGACGATAAAAATTTGCAAAAACAGAATAAGTTTTCTTTTCCTTTTCTTTCTTTTCATTTTTTTCTTCTCATTCCTTTTCTCTTTCTTATTTTTAGCATAAATAAAATAATTGATTCTTTTCTTTTTCTTTGTAGGTCAACCAAAAAAAAAAAAAAAAAAACATAAAAGCGAGAAAATTCTCTCTCAAGCAAATAAATGATCAACAACAAAACCAGGGAAGTTTCTCTCTACATCCATTCTTTTTGCTTTTTTGAATTCAATTGCTTGTTTTAAACATTGAGGACAATGTTCTATCTTTAAGTTGGGGGTGGATAAACATTGCATGTTTTTTTAATAGCCCCCCTAAAATTTTTGTATAGCTGGAACCCTCGGGCATCTGAGCTCGGGATTAATAAATTGTTGATTACTTAGATTGATTAAATAGATTTTGCTATATATGAATAAATTTGAGGCTCTAATTCGTCTCGATGTTATAATTTGATTCTTTGATAAATATGTCTAATGAATTTTTTAAATCTTCAAAAGACCATTTTTGCCTTGAATTCAATAAATTCATAATTGATAAATTCATATTTGCACATTCATGAATCTCATTCATTTTGATTCTATGCGTCAATTGTTTTTACTCAATCTCTTGACTCTTATGAATTAAATTTTGATGACGCACTCTTTTTAGTAAGGATACAAACGAAATTTTAGATTTTCAAAGTTTTTCAACCAAAAATTTGAAACTCATTTTTTCAAAAAAAACTTTCTTTTCCTTTTAACACCATTAAAAAAATTGAATACTTAGTCTTTAGATTTATTGAGAACCTTTAAACTCTTAGAAATGTCATATCTACTTAATTTTCTTTGTTACCCCGATAGGACAAACTTGGTCTAGGAACAACCATCTTGTTTTAGAGGCAAGTCTAGACATAGAGGAATAAAAAGGGCCTAGAGTGTAAAAATTGTTAGCACAAAAAAAAAAAAAAAAAAACAAAAAAAAAGAGAAGCAAGCTTGAGAATTGACATAACAAAATAACATAACCTTCACTAACATGTGCGTGTGTGCATGCGTAGAGGTGAAAAGAGTTACCTTCATTATGTTTCTGTTAGGGCCAGTGAGAAAAGAGTGATAGGTTCCCGGCGATGTAAATGTGAAAGTTATCCCTCTAAGTAAAAGAAATGTCAATTACGTTTGGTGTGTGTGAGTTTATAAAAAGGCACACTTGTATTAGAATTGCCTCTATCTAATGCAAGTTAGATACATCATAGACCGATAACCGGGCCAATGTAGGGCAAAGAGGAATTGAAGTTGCATATCTTCTTTCTATTAGTTTAGGCTTTTAAGTAAACTAAAACTAGGTAGTCTCTTCTTTTATGATTTTGCAATAAAAGGACCTTTTCTTTTCAAAATAAGCTTCAACCTTTTGCTAGCAAAATTTTGAATTTTTAAATGTTTGCTTATATTCTTATTTCCTTGGTTGTTGATAAAAGAGATGAGAATCAATTCATTGTATGCAAAACACTTGAATGTATAGATCATTTGGATGTGAAGATGAAGATTTACCAACTTGAATTTGTCAATTTTGAATAAAAGAATGAAGCTTTGAACTAAAAAAAATGCTTTTGTTTGAATGTATGCATAGTTCAATCTTAGGCTTGCTCGAGATGACCAAGAGTTAAGTTGAGGGTGTTTTGTTAGGTTTTTAAAGGATGTACATTTTCTATGTTAATTCCCCCAAAATTGTGCTGATTATTTAATTTAATTGCTAATTTTATAGAATTAAACGATCCCTGAGTCATTACAAGAAAATTGTGCCGAAAGATAAAAATGACCAAGAAAATAAACAAATGGAAGAGAATTGAGTAAACACCGAGGGGAACATCGAGTAAGGCTGTTGGATCATCAACCATCGAGTATTTAGTAGAATACTATCAAATAGCATGCAGTAAAGACTATCGAGTATTCAACCATCTTCCATCGAGTTATCGAGTTTCGTCTAATTCATTTTCCATCGAGTTAAAGCAATCGAGTTGTCACACCCCCTCCCAGATTACCCTTTTATTCTGGAAAAGGATATGACCGTGGTAGTTACTAGCCCTACTGCCAGCATTCACCACCCAAGCCTTCTAATCTAGATACCAACCTATTCATTTTATTAGTAATATACGCAAACAGCTAACCTCCCCCTTAAGTTCTTACGAAGATTACATAAATACAAGCATACAGCCAAGACATCACTTTTATAGAAAAATATTCACAGGTGGCCCAAACATTTCTACAGAAACCCTAGTCCCTCACAAAACATGTGTACATAAACGAATTATCAACCTAAGTCTTTAATAAGCCGAGTCTTTCGGTGGCAAGCAGTAGTAGGATCAACCTTGAGGAAACTGACCGCTACCTGAAAAGAGAAAACACAAAAATTTTGTGAGCTAAAAGCTCAGTGAGTGACTATAGAATCGTAAAGCAATAAGCGTAGCATCACTATAAACATGTAAATATACCAATGCGTAAACTCAAGCATTAGTCTCTATATGTAGCTGTAAACCATTCTCAGCATCATTAAACATTATTATTCCCTCGTTGAGAATGAACCTACACGCTCTAGCTCCCAAACATTTATTACCGACCAAGAAACTCATACTTCAGTTTCTCATTCATAACTGCCTACGTGCACGTGGCCACACTAAGTACCATCATATTTTAGGTACTTCCGCTCAGATACCTTCTCAAATTTGTCCTTCAGTATCGAGCTACTATGATACCTTCTCATATGTCCTTCGGTATCAAATTGGCTAGATACCTTCTCAAATGTCCTTCGGTATCAAATTGGCCAGATACCTTCTCAAATGTCCTTCGGTACCTAATTGGTTAGATACCTTCTCAAAGTCCTTCGGTATCAGATGTGTATTTTGTAATACCAAATTAAGTTCCACTGCCTAGTATTTACACAAGAGTTGTTCCATTGCCACTCATTTACACAAAAACTCATTCTCTCATAGCCTTCCTCTAGGAACCATATATCAAAATCAGAAACACAGCTTTTGTAATGGTTACACAACATATCTTGGCCTGTGTTACACATATACAAGCCAGGAAACATGCATTAAGTTATTCTCCAACTATTTGTTGCTTGAGGAAATTTAAATACATCATTAATGTCACTGTGCTTTACTTGATCATATATGCATGAGTATTGGAAACCTTAAGTTTATTAAGTCACTCACTGTTCGTCAGGCTCTTATTGGTTTATACGCTTCCCCTAGCTCTTCTTGGCCTAAAAAGATATAATTCTCGATTAAACTACTTAGAATTCCTAGTAAAATATCTCAAATAATTCATTTATTAAAGGAACTTCCATCAATACAGACAGTTTTACTGGCGAGATCCCCCTGAGCAAGGTCAGCGAGATCCCCCTGAGTGATGCTAGTGAGATCCCCCCTGAGCGATGCTAGTGAGATCCCCCCTGAGCGATGCTAGCGAGATCCTCTAGAGCGATGCTAGCGAGATCTTCTAGAGCGATACCAGTGAGATCCTCTAGAGCGAGATCAAGGTTTTCCTGTGCAATTCTTAGCGATACTCACCTCAATTTCTAGCGAGATTTCCCCCTAGAGTGAGATCCTTCTTACAAAATCAGCGAGATTTCCTTTATAAACGAGATCCTCATGCCCAAATCTCGCTATAATTCTCCCTGATGAATTGCTTGCTTGTTCCTCACAAACAGCTGTCTGCTTATGCACCAATTCCCTGTTATAACTTCGAAAATTCATAACTCAAATTCCAGAGCTCTTTTCAAGAAACTTCCTTGTACAAACTTGTTTAGATTTAAGTTAACTTCCTTACCTTAAAATTTCAGCCCAAAATTCTTTATAATTTGGCCTGGAACTTCCAAATTTCACCTTGGGCCTTGATTAATCTGTGGTTCTGCCTCTTCTGTAAATTCTCTACCTTTGTTCTTCTCCTCTTGCAATCTTCCTCCAGCAGGACAACCTTGAAAACTAAATTCTCCTAGCTTTCAAATGGCACCGAATTCGCTAAATTTCTCTTGTCAATTGCCAAAACCATGCCTTTGAAGTTTCACTTCCCTTTTTAATCTTTCTGCTACTTCCTGAGTTCAAAGAATTAATTGCCACGTCACTTCACACTTAGTGCCTCCAGTAGACTAATGATTGAGTTTCTTCATTTGATATATTTTTTTCCCTTTCCTTCCTTTATAATCCTTATAAACAATATGAATTTCTATTTAATAAATATGTAATATAACATTCCTTTGGCTAAACATGCTTATCTAGGGAACCTAAGTTCGGGGGTTTACACGAGTAAAGAATATCCCGATCGTCAAGGATCGAGTATTGACCTTCGAGTGTCGAGGAGCAAGTATTAAACAGAAAAACTCGATGCGTTCGTTCTTCTTTCCGGATTTTGACACGATCTATCCGCGCGCTTCGCGGTGATTTCCTGCTGGTATAAATGAGTTCAGTTCTTTAGAAGATGAGGAAGAGATATCAGTTTTTTAGAAAATCCATCATTCTCTTCAGAGAAAACTTATAAGAAGGAAAACTGATTTTTTTAGAGAGATTTCGATTTCCAAGAGTGATTTTTGTAATTTTTTATGAGATTGAGTCGATTTATACTCGGACTTGTATCAACATGCAACTATCAATGGAATGCTTAATGAACTTCAACCTCCATGAGTAGGTAAATCTTTTTCTTGGGTATTATGTAATTAGGCATTTATTATGTAATTAGGCATTTTCTTGAGTCTTTTCTTGAATTTTCTTTCATGTAATTACTTTCTTTTGAATGTTCTTGCTGAGATTTAGAATAAAATTAATTAAGATTGAATTGACAAATCAAGTTTAATCAATTTTTGTATGTAAAAATTACATGGTTCTATAATAAAATTATAATTTTAGTTGCAAGAATTAGTAGTCTTGATAGAAAATGTGGACTTCTTTTTCTCTTTTCTTTAAAGAATTTATTAATTTAGAACATTCAAGTAATCAATCTTGAATTTCAGTCTTTTGATTTCAAGATTGGAATAGTTAAGAAAACCCATGAGATCAATGCAATTTAGGGATTAGTTGTGAAATATCTTTAGGAAGCAATTAAGACCTAGATTAGGGTTAAATTTAGGAAAATTATTTCAAATGGTAAAACTGTTGAAAATATTTACAAGATATAGTAAAATTTTAGAACAATCAATGATAGACGCTGATAGACACTGATAGACTTCTATCAGTGTCTATCAATGTCACTGATAGATATTGATAGAAGTCTGTCAGTATCTATCAGCATCTATCATTGATAGTTCAAAAATTTTGCTATATTTTGTAAACATTTTGATTCCTTTTTCTATATTTAAAAACAACCCCTAAATTTCGTATAAATATGATTAATATTAAATACCATACATTGTTGAGAGCGAAAGACTATAGGTTATATTGTATTTGATACAAAATTAAAACTATAGGTTATGTGTTATATTTGATATAACATAAAGTTTATTATATACTATATGATAAGGTGGTTATCATATATATATATATATATATATACACATATACATATTAAATAATTTATTAAAATAATTTGTTAAATTATTTTATTAAAATGTTCTTGAATTTTATATCATTCTTTTGAAATTAATATGGGGGGAGTTGTAACTCTCTCCCCTTCTTTTCTCTCTGGTTGAATAATGTGTGTGGTAGTGTGGGGGTAGTTTTTCTCTTCATCTTCTTCACAGAAGATTTCTGAGAAAAGATGCTTTGTATTCTCCTATAATTGACTAAAGAAAATTCCTCTCTCAAACTCTCTCCCTTTTCCTAAAAGAACACAGAGCCCACACCTCTTGTGATTCTCATCTTCTACCAATAATGTAGAGGAAATTTTTGTGGTGGTGGCCATTGTGGTTTCTTGTTCGTGATAGTTCATGAAGAAGAAGGATTCTGTGAAGAATGGTTCTTCAAGGGTAAACACTTTCTAGCCCTGTCTTTTCTCTAATTAATTTCCAAATCATGCTATAATTTTCTGTATCATGCATAAATTCTTATTATCTAATTTTTCAATTCTGTGTAAAATTAAAATTGGGACGATCCCACTTCTGCAATGAAACTTCACTATTCCTTCACAAACATGATTAGTGGCCCGTGAATCAATTATTCAGGCCAAATCATCATTTTTCACTAAACAGGTTTTCAAAACTAGTAAATCATATTTACCTTGTTTGGCCTTCTTTGCCAAATACTTGGAACAGTTCCATTTCCAATGTCCCTCTTGATTGCAGTGGAAACATTTTTCTTTGGCACCCTTGGCTTTCCTGCCCCTCTGGGCCACAACAGAGTTAGCTTCATTTCCCTGACCTCTCGTCTTCTTCTTTTTAATACCAGATGAAGAAGGTACAAACTTTATTCTAGAGGTCGAACCTTTATATAACTTATTGGAGGAAGTGGCAACATTTGTTTCTCCCTTCTGTCCTTGAATTTCATCAAGGATTGGTAAGTCTGTAATTCGTTGAGGTGGATGGTCAAGTTGTAGTCTAGCTTGTTCATAATAGCGTTACTATGGAACTGAAGGAAACTTTCTGGCAGAGTCTCCAAAATAAAGCTAACCTGACTGACCTTATTGATAACGACCCTGTTTATTTCTGCCACATTAAAATGGACCATCATGTTGAGAACGTGTTCTCTAATAGATGTCCCTTCTTTCATGCAGGCATTGAAAATGAATTTAAGAGCGTCGTGTTTGAGATGTGAGGACGCTTTTCCAAACATCTCTCATAGTGATTCCATGATCTCGCATGCATTTATATTAGTTAAATGCATTACCCATATAAAACCAATCAAATTTTAGCAAAATTCTAATGTATCGTTTGTGACATCTAATTTTGCAATGATGCTTCAGTGAGTTAGGATAAAGCCACCATAGGGTGGATAGTCACCCCTTCACTAAATTGTGACATTTTCAACCAATCATTCCACCAAAATAAATCTTATTCCTATAATGATTAGCCACCATTGTTTGGTCAAAAAATCAATAACTTGCTTAATAATTCCTTATAAGTGTAGCCCTTCATTTTAGATTCTAGAGTTATGCCCCAATCATTTAAAGCAATGCTATACATTATTGAAGTTTGAGTAAAATTTCATGCAAATACCTTCCTTAGGGGGACACAAGCAATCGGTACCACGAGGCTGAGCATGAGACTTTACGTAAAACTAATGAAGGAGTTTGTGGGATATGTTGACACACGTTTCTTTTCCACTTACTATAAACACTTTGTCCATTCACCTTGGTATTGACATATGCATACACCTTCCTTAGGGTGACACAAGCAAACATTGCCACAAGGCCAAGCATAAATCTCATTGTGTAAACTATTAGGGAGAACGTGAAAGGAAAATGACATATCATATACATCATTTTCCTCTCACTAAGTTTTTTAAACCTAGGGTTCGTTACTTAGGTAAATCTAGCTAACAATTTATCTAAGTATATTGTTAAATTGGTTCAATATAACTCTTACACTGATAGTTTAACAATATATGAATTTGTTTATTAAACACTTTAATAAACTAAACTATTTATTGCATACTTATAAAATACTTGTCTAAATCACCTTCCAGGTCGGGTTCCAGGTAGGGGTGTTCCGTTTTCGTCAGCTTAAATACCCCATCCTTAGACAGAACCTTCCTTAGACAAAGGTTCATTATAGAAAATTATTTTATAAATTTGATATTTTATTATTTCCAATTTAATCCTATTAAAAAGAAAATAAAAGATTAACCTATTTTTAATCATATTTGAAATATTTTAACTTGCGTTTAGATGAATTAATTTTAGGACTGATTGCACAAATAACAATCAAACCCAAAAGAATAAAAGATGTAGAACAAGGATAAACATATTAGGGATATAGTACAAAATTAGCGTCATATATCACTAATAGCAGCTATTAGTGATAGCTATATAGGTAAATGACCAAAAAACCCACACACAGTCCACCATTTCACACTTCTTCTTCGGGTTTTCTCAAATTGAAAACTATCCTTGATAGCAACTATCAATGATAGCAACGAAAAGCACACTGATAACTACTATTTGTTGCTATTGATAGCTTTCAATTTGAGAAATATTAATACAACCTTAAAATAGTAACACTTGAAATATCACCTTTTAATTTGCTATCAGTTTTCAATGGCTATCATTGATACACTTGATCAATTGGAATCAAACTTGAAATATTAACACCTAAGACTACCAGTGGATATCAATGATTGACTTTTTATAAGTAGTTATCAACTTTTGAAAGGGAGCTATCATCTTTCAAAGATTAACATTTAAAATTATAAGTGATAGAAGTCTATCAATAATAAGTCTATAAGTAACTATCTCTAATATTTACCTAAGTCATATCACCAATATCATTAATATCATTCATTTTATTGATATATACCTAAGTCATCTCACCGATATACAGATATCACTAATAGTTATGGCTATCATTGATAGCTTCAATCAATGGCTATTATGATAGCTTTTAGCAATGGTTATCAATTATAAACTTTCAGTAAATGGAATTGACTTTTATATCATTGATATCATATATAGATATCACCTAAGTTCTATCACCGATATCATTTATATCGTAGTTATCACTTATATCGTAGTTATCAGTGATAGCTTCTATCATTAATAACATGCTATTAGAGATAACTTTTTTGTCATTCTTTTTTACCATCAAATAACACGTCATCGTTAATAGCTTCTATCACTGATAAACATGCTATAGGCATTCCACTTACACTTTAGTTTGAGAGTCAACTTTATTAATTAAAGTCACTAAGTTGGCTATCAATGATAGACTTCTATAAGTGGCTATTAACTGTTAAAAAAATCATAAAAGATTAAGGTATCAATGATAGAAATTATTAGTGGCTATCACTGATAGACTTTCATTTTCTATTTATATTTAATATTCCATTATAATAATCAAACTTGATGATTGGCTTGTTAGTGTTAAGTCACTTAAGAATTGGATACTTTCAAGTCTTGGGTATGAAACTTAGCCTCATAATTCTTAAGAAAAAAGGGGAAGAAGCAAAAATCGGATAAAGGAAAGAAAAAAAAAAAGAGAAGAAGCAAAAACTAAAGAAAGGAAAGAAAATTAAAAAAAGGAAGCAAAATTGGAGAAAGAATAGAAAAGAAAAAATAAAATAAGGAAAAGGAAGAAGCAAAAATTGGAGAAAAGAAAGAAAATAAAAATAAAAATAAAAAGAAAGGGAATAAGCAAAAACCGAAGAAAGGAAAGAAAAGAAAAAAAAGAAAAAAAAAAGAAATGGAAGATAAAGAAAAGGAAAGAAAATTAAAAAAAAAAAAAAAAAAGAAGAAAAGTAAGGGAAGAAGCAAAAACCAGAAAAGAAAAGAAAATAAAAAGAAAAAAGGAAAACAAGAAGAAGAAGAAGGTGTGCAACAAGACAAGACAATGGAGAACAAAATTGGAAATTAGAAAAAAATTCAAAGGTTGACTAGCCAATACTACCATATTTGCAAATATTTTAAAGATGTGATATATTTTTATATTTTTTTTTCCTTATTTTATTGTCTATTACAAATACTCTTAATTTTAAAATTAATTTTAGACCTATGTTTGCATGCAACTCTTGATTATAGATTTTAATTCTAATCATTAGACTTATAACACTTATAAAATTAATTAAACAATTAAAATCTATAATTATGCATCTACTGACATTAATTAAATATAACACTTATATTTACTAAATAATGTCATGCTCAGTACAACTCCATTTTCATTATATAATCTAACACTTATATTATAAACTAATGAAAATAAACACATCCATCATACAAACCATATAATATAACATCTATATTGTAGTATGATGTATGGACAAGTTAATTATGCATGTAATCATGTAATATAACATTTATATTCAATATGATGCATAAACATGCTTAGAATATATCATGCAACTATATAATATAACAATTATATAAAATATGATGCATAATAAAATGTTTATCCTATGATAGGTTTTTAAACTATATAGCATACATTATGCTATATAATAAAAATAATCATACATCACATGTATAATTAATTAAACAGCAAAATTGGATTGAAATCGGCACTCCTAAGTATTAATTAAGTTAATATAACATTTATATTAATTTAATTAATTAAAAAACAATTAAAATCCATAAAAAATAGGAAAAATAGGTAAAAAAATCTACTCTGCTCCACATCCACCTCGAACCCACGACCTCCAATAGGCTGGGCGCACATGCGAACGCCTTGGAGTGTAGTGGCACTATTGGAGAATGCCGCTAAGCTTGGGCCTTTGCTTTCGGAGCGCAGTAGCACTGTAACAAGAGTGCAGTAGTGTTTGGTAGAAATTCATGCAGCACTGTTGTGCTCTACGACGAGTGTCACGACACTCTACATGATTTTCCCCCCAAGCATCGCAACACTACGACAAGAGCACCATTGTGCTCTGGGCTATAATGCTAATGATTTACTTCGTTTTTTTTTTTACCAGTTTTGCTTCAAATTGAAGTCTCCTTCATCACAAACTCTTCACCATGAATGATACGGATTTACAGACTTGATAGTAAAAATTTAAACGCCCAAAACAACGAGCCCTTACACCTTTAAATGAATTAAAGCAATACAACTAAGTCCCAATTTTCGAAAACATCGAACTTGAAAACCACATCCACAATGCAATATAAAAATCCCACCATTTCTGATTTTTAATTCTGAAAAGAAATTTAGAGACATGATTTAGCTCTGATACCAATTGAAGGATCAAATTACCGGAGTGGAAGTGAATGATTGCTTGTGTTAGTGAATTCAATTTTGGAATAACTTAAAATACAGAAAAGAAACAGTGTAGAGGATAAAAAACAACTAAAAATGCTTTCTTAATTCACAAAGAGGAAAGGGAAAGAGAGAACACTTACCCTTGAAGAAACTATTCTTCATGTTTTTCCGCTTGGGTAGTCACGATCTCTTCTCCTCTCGAACACTTCAAGCACGAAACAACAAGTTCTTAAAGATGAACACCACCACTATTGTCTTCCTTGCTATTCTTAAGGTGAGAAATCGTGACGAAGTTGTGGGCTCGTCAAGGATTTTGGTGAGGGAATTGGAGAACTTTTTGAGCTAGTTTTTCTTTGTAGAGGAAGAAGAAGAATTTCTTGCAGAGAGATTTTCTTCACAAATTTCACGTATTCAATCTCCCAAAACTTCCTCTCTGTGTGTGTATATGAGAGAGATGAGGGGAGTTATAAAATAACTCCCTTCATCATGGAAAATAACTCCCTTGGGATTTATTTTATTTTTAATGTTAATTATATTAAAATTAATATAAGTAAAACAAACCATATATTATATCATATATTATATATAACCTGTAGTTTATATTATATTAGATATAATATAAACTAACTTTATATTCACTTATATAACCTATAGTTTTAATATGAATAATATTCACATTAATTTTAGCCTATAGTTTTAAAATGAATTCTATTCATATAATTAATATTTGAATCATATTCAAATATTTCTCTCTATCATTAAAATTTGAATTATAATGTATCCAAATACATTATATTAATTGTATCTCATACAATTAATTTTCTTTAATTAATTTAAACAATTCAAATTAATCCAAAACTAATTGATTCTCATTAACTCTTATTGAGCCAGCAAGGGGACTCTTATTGAGCCAGCAAGGGGACCTTATGGACCTACAGATTAAAAGCTCCAATGATACGAGATTAATTAATGAATCTCTTTAATTAAATTAATCAACATTCATTAACTGCCAATCACTCTACTAAAGACCCACAGTTGCACTCTTCGGACTGTATATATTTTTCTATGTCCATTAGATATAACCAATCAACAGTAAGTTGACCCTTCATAAATTGCTCATAACTATAGCTGGGTCAAAATTATCATTTTACCCCTATAGTTACATCTAACTTCATGAGGACAACTGATCCCTCTAATGAACAATTAATCATAGTCCAACTATAACTAGGCCCCTCTCTGGTCAGTGAGAGGGTGAGGCGTCTTATTGTTCAAGACTCAGAATCGGCCCTTGAGAGAGCCATTTATTTGCTTACCCTAACAATGGAAAGGAATGAATTCATTCTTGTGTAGCTACATTCTCAGCTCCCCACTCAGACGAATCTCCAAAATGGTAGGCATATTGAGTCAGCAAACTAGCCACTGTCACCCATGTAGATTAAAGGACTGCTGCCATAGGCAGGATTTCAAAACTCACTCAAGATCAAGGTCAAGTCATCTATGGTCATCCTAGTAAAATGTAAGTCTCTTCAAGTAATGACATTATAAAGAGATACTAATCATTTCGTGGTTTGGTCTTATATAAATTTTTTGTATAAGTCACCCACACTCACATGTCTCCACATGAATGATTAGGATCAGATCATTTGTAACATTTTACAACAATTGTAACAATTACAAAGTAGATTATATCCATAGTGTCACAAGGATAAGGTACCAAATCTTATCCATCTACTATAGACACTTCAAGTTATCACTTAAATATGATCCACTTGTATGGCACCACATACATATTTAAGCTACATTAAATAACTTCGGATCTTAGTTTATTAGTTTTGGATTAATGCAAACTAAATGTCAAATAAAATAACACTTTATTTATTAAATAAATAATTCGTTTATACAAATGATTTACAAACTACGAACCCACAAGATTTAGGGCATCAACCCCAACACTATAGTATATGGATAAGGCTGGATACCTTATCCTGGTGACACTACAGATACAACCCACTTTGTAATTATTACAATAGTTGTAAAGTGTTACGAATAATCTGATTTGGATCATTCATGTGGAGACATGTGAGTGAGGTATCCTATACAAAGAGTTTGTAAAAGACTAGACCACGAAATTTTTAGTCTCTCTTTATAACATCTTACTTGAAGAGACTTATATTTCACTAGGACGACTATAGATAACTTAACCTTAATCTTGAGTGAGTTGTGAACTCTTGCCTATGAGGGTGATCCTTTTATCTATATGGGTGAGAGTGGTTGGATTCTCTAACTCAATATGCTTACCATATTGGGGATTTGTCCGAGTAGGGAGATGGGAACACAACCGCACAAGATAGAATTCACCCTTCTCAGTCATAGGGTAAGTGGATGAATTGCTCCCTTAAAAGTATGGTTGGCAAAAATTCTTTAGGGTCGGGTCCCCGCAGGTACTCACCTCGATCGGGACAGAAAATCCCTGAATTGATTGGGGATGGGGTCAAAATGGGACACAAAACGGGCCTCTAAATTGGGGACGTGAAGAGTATCCTCGCCCCGTCTCTAAACCCGATCCCACCCCGAATATTTTTTATTATTTTTAATATATATATATATATATATCTTTTCTCAAACAGTATCTTTAGCTACTATTTCTTTTATATTTTAAACTCTTTTTTTCAATTTTATTTCATAATTTAATTAACTTTAACTTTTTATTAACTTTAAAATAAAGAAATGCCAAAATATTTTTTATTATTAATTTAAATAAATAAAACATTAATAATGCTTACTTGTTACCTTAAATATTTACAATTTCAATATAAATAACAAAATTTAATTAATTTTAAATAAAAAATTAAAAAATAGAAGACATAGGGATTTTTCCCCAGGGGGACCCGATCCTCGAACAGGGATTCCCCAACCCCAACCCTAACTCCCCAAAATGGAAAAAGGGGCGGGGACGGGGATTAAAAATCCTCACGGGGATGGGGATCAGGAGTGTGTTGGGGTTGATGCCCTAAAGTCTTGTGTCCTGTAGTTTGTAAACAGTATATACGAACACCAGTGATTGTTAATATATGATATTTACTTCACATCTTGTTGTTTTGCTCGATTATTTATTTTATTTGCTTTACCACAAATCAATAAACATAAAATCCCTAGTTATCTATATATGACTCAAGCATGTATGTGGTGACATATCGTCTACACGATGCCTTCTCCTCTGTCTTCTACCAAACTCACCAAAGTCTACTCTTTGAGTTTTTGACATCGAGGATACCTGGGTTTCTCTTGTGGTTGTGTCGTCCCCGCTGCATTGTTCATGTAAGCTCTGATCATGCTGTTGCAGTCAACATACTCGTCGGGTGCTGGTAGATCGGTGGGAGGTTTTTCGCTGCTTAGGGTTCACACATTTGAATAGAGTCTTCATCTGGTATGAACCCTTTCCTTGTGTTTTATTGTATTCTGAGTATGCTGATAATGAGTTTTATATACATAATTATATGTGTTGAATGTATATCGTTTGTGTTTCGGTCACTGTGAAATTGGAGCGATCTAAACCCGCTCATGGAACTCTCGGTATGAGATCCTTCAATTGGTATCAGTGCTAGGTTTCTGATACTCTGTTGCAACAAAATAACGTATACATTCATGGTGGGTGCATTTCTACGCTGTTGTAAATGTTAATTCTGTTGTGGATGTGCCGGATTAATGGATGTTTCCGGGATGAATTGCCTCGATTTGTTTAATTCCTATTACATTTGTGGTTGTTTGTAAAGGCCCCTACGTTTTTGGTCATAAATAATCGTAATCGAGTCTGTATTCAAAATGTTTGAAGTCTTGAGTCATTCGTCAAAGTTCTGGGCAAAGGTAGCGGCTCTTCGAGGAAGGAGATGATCTAGGGTTGATCGCATTGTGCAGAAGACGTTCTATGTGATCGCTGTCCATGGCATCATGAAGATGAAGGACTATGCGATCGTGGTTGAACGCATCAGTTGAACGATAGTGTATGTGATCAAGAGTTGGTTGTATCGGGTTGACGATCGGGCACGCGATTGCTGAGTATCGTTTAATGCGCGCATGAGCTAGATGATCGTTTAGGTCAGCAGGCTTTATCGCTTAGTAACTGACTAAACGATCGCTTAGCATCGCAAGGTAAATCGTTTACCAAATTGCACGCATCGGTTAGACGATGTAATGCCCGCATATCGTTTAAAGCATGCTAGACGATCATTTAGGTTAGCAAGCTTTATCGCTTAGTAACTGACTAAACGATCGCTTAATAACTCAAGGTAAATCATTTACCTATCGTCGCACTACACGATCGTTTGGACGATCAGGCTTCGTAGCTTCGTCATCGTCTACGCGATAGTTTGCTATTGTTCCTATCATCTAATGCGCGCTAAACGATCGTCTACCTACTGGAGTTTGCTACATGATGAAGACCTCTTGGCGGTTTAAGACCCGGTTCACCTATGAACCGGTTTGCTCGATGAAAAATGTAATAGATGGGGTTTTTCATTTTGACTTTTTTGGTTTAAAGGCTCAACCCGGTCCATTAATCTATTTGTTTAATACATGCGATGTATGTTTTATATGTCATATGGTATACACATATAGTAAATCCCACCTTAGGCTATGCAATGATCATGCATCATCTCTTTATTTTAATTGTTATAATTTAGAGAAGCATGATTTTTAATTATGTAAGAGCATGCTCATGCATCATATTATATAAGAGTTATATTTATGCATGCATAAAAAGCATTGACATGCATCATCTTTATATTATAATTGTTATAGTATAAGGGTGAATGATAGTATGTTTGCTTGGTTTTTACATGTTATATAAAAGTTATATAGTAATGATCGGTATTGCATGAAGCATGACATATAGGTTACTTTATAAATGTTATAAACGCCTCGTTATGCGCAATTTTTTTTAGTTGTTTCCTTTTAAGAGTTAAAGAGAAATTAGAACTAAAAGAAATAAGAAAGACATGCATGCTTACTTAGGTTTAATTCATGGTTTTAAAATGTTTAAAACTTGGATCACATAGACCTAAGATCATGGTTCTAATGTGATTAGTAACCCTAAGGCTTTAATCTTTTAATCAGTTTAATAGGATTAAATTGGCTAATAAAAGGTTAAAGTGTAGCAAATCTATCTATAAAGGACCTTTTGTCTAAGGCGGGTTTTGTCTAGGTTGGGGTATTTAAGTTGACGGAAACGTAACACCCCTACCTGGGAACTTACCTGAAAAGGTGAATTAGATAGATTTGATGCATGCATGCAAGTTAAGGATAGTCCATTAAAGTGTTTAAATGTGACTACTTGAACTTGTTTATATTTTGTAAACAAACGTTGTTTATGAGCACGCTTTAAAAAGACCACATAGACTAAAATCAGTAGCTGGATTGTCTAGGTTAATAAATCCCTAGGTAGAACATTCAGTGGGAGGTACTTGGGGCATAAGATGCTTCACTTAAACCTTTCACTTTTCTCCTAAATTCCACACCGTGAGATCTATCCTCGGTCTCGCGGCACCTTTGGCGTGTCCCCCCAACGGATGATGTTTGGGTAGGTCAATATCAAGGTGGATGGAGAGAATGTTTATAGTAAGTGGGAGCGGGAAGTGCGATAGCATATCCCTCGGCCTCCCTCATTAGGTTGAATAAAGTTACTGCGCATCGCCTCGAGACACCCTGGGAGTGTCCTCCTAAAGGATTGCAGTTTTGCACGTTTCTTTATTTGATCTCCTGTAAAAGGATAAGGTAACTTAGTCTCTTGTCCTAATCTATCTTTTCCCTATGGTAAGCGCATTAGAGTGGGACTCTAGCAACGAAAACGAGGGGTTACACTTACACGGAATAGTTAAAGGTTAACGATTCTGGACTGAAAAATGGTGGCTGTTAGGTTCAGTTCCAAGAGTTGGTTATGCCCAATGGTTGAGAATGTCTCATCCCAGTTAAGAGGCAACTGATCACCCCACCGATGGCATTTTTCCTGACTCACTAGGGTATCATTACAAAATAGAAGTCTATAACTTAGGGTACTTGAAACTGTTTTGCAAAACAAATTGGTTTGAAAGTGGTTCAGCAAAATCTAATAAAGTTTTCATATTTCCAGCGACTTTTTCAAATGGCTATAGCCACCTTATCATTGTTAAGCACCGAAAAATTAACTGGTGACAATGTTTCAACTTGGAAACACATGATCACGATGATCCTAATCATCGAGGATCTCATGTTCGCTCTCACAGAGGCTTGTCCTCCTATTCCAGCTCCAAATTCCGCTCGAAATGTTCGGGAGGCATACGAGCGATGGACAAGGGCGAATGAGAAGGCCCGAGTCTATATCTTGGCAAATCTTTTTAATATCTTGGCCAAGAAGCATGAGTCTATGGTCTCAGCCCGTGAGATCATGGAGTCCCTGTGTGGGATGTTTGGACAACCGTCTGAACAGCTTATGCATGAGGCTCTTAAATACATATTCAACTCCAAAATGCAAGAAGGCACCTCTATTCGTGAACATATGCTAAACATGATGGTCCACTTTAATGTGGCGTAGTTGAATGGGTGTACTATCGATGAGGGTAGCCAGGTTAGCATAATCCTGCATTCCTTGTCGGAGAGCTTCCTGTACTTTGTTAGCAATGTGATTCTTAACAAAGTGAAATATAACCTTACAACTCTCCTCAACGAGTTACAGACATACCAATCTTTACTGAAAAGTAAAGAGAGGCAGAAGGGTGAGGAAAATGTTGGTTCATCCTCAAGGACGTTCCATAGAGGTTTGACCTCAGGAACGAAGTCTACACCTTCTACTTCTAACTCTGCAAAGGGGAAGAAGAAGAATGGTGGTAAGGGAAAGGGAAGGCACCTGCTAACCCACCGCATGTCGCCTCGAAGAGGCATCCACCAGTTGCTAAGGGTAAGTGTTTCCATCACGAACAAGATAGACATTGGAAGAGTATCTGAAGGAGAAGAAAGCAGCCAAGGCTAAGGCCAAGGCGGATAAAGGTAAATGTGATTTACTTGTGCTCGAAAATTGTTTAGTGGAGAATGATGATTCTACTTGGATAATTGATTCAAACGCCACTAACCATGTTTGTTCTTCTTTTCAGGGGATTAGATCTTGGCGACAGTTGGAGGTTGATGAGATGACGATGTGAGTAGGCACCGAGCACGTTGTCTCAACTGTGGCAGTGGGAGGACTCTAGTTAACTTTACAGAATAGGTTTCTAATTTTAAATGATGTATATATTGTTCCTAAACTAAAAAGGAACCTTATTTCTGTAAAGTGTTTATTGCAATGTAAATACACTGTTTCTTTCAATTTGAGTAAAGCGTTTATTCATAAAGATGGTGTATTTATTTGACAGCAAATCTGGAATCGGATTTATATGTGCTAAGGCCGTTAGCCATTAATTCCCTCCATAATACTGAAATGTTCAGAACTGCCGTAACACAATCAAAACGTCAATGAATTTCTCCAAAAGAAAATGCCCAACTTTGGCATCTATGTTTAGGGCACATAAATCTCAATAGGATTGAGAGATTGGTGAAGAATGGACTTCTAAGTGAGTTAGAAGAAAATTCTTTACCCGTGTGTGAATCTTGCCTTGAGGGTAAGATGACTAAACGACCTTTTACTGGAAAAGGTTTTAGAGCCAAGGAGCCTCTTGAGTCAGTACATTCTGACCTTTGTGGTTCTAGGAATGTGCGAGCCCAAGGTGGCTATGAGTATCTTATTAGTTTTACTGATGATTACTCCATGTATGGGTATGTTTATCTTTTGCAACGGAAGTCTGAATCCTTTGAAAAGTTCAAAGAGTTCAAGGCTGAAGTTGAAAATGCATTAGATAGACGGATTAAAACACTTTGATCAGATCGAGATGGAGAGTTTTTGGACTCCACATTCCAAGACTATTTGATAGAACATGGAATCGTTTTCCAACTCTCAGTGTCGTGTACACCTCAGCAGAATGGTGTAGCAGAGCGGAGAGGAGAAATAGAACCTTGTTAGACATGGTTCGTTCGATGATGAGTTACAATTCTTTACCGAAATTTTTTTAGGGTTTCACAGTGGAGACTGCGATATACATACTCAATTGTGTTCCCTCCAAGAGTGTTGCAAGAACACCTTTGGAGTTGTGGAACGGGCGTAAAGCTAGTTTACATCATTTCCGCATTTGGGGTTGCCCTGCACATGTGCTTGAGGCTAATCCCAAGAAGTTGGAACCACGGTCGAAATTATGCCTCTTTGTGGGCTACCCTAAAGGTACACGGGGGGGTTATTTTTATGATCCAATGGAAAATAGGGTGTTTGTTACAACAAACGCTACTTTCCTGGAGGCAGATCATATAAGAGAGCACAGTCTATGAAGCAAAGTTGTGTTGCGTGAGCTTTCCAATGAAACTACTAAAACTTCAACAAGAGTTGTTGAAGAGCCTACTACATCAACAAGAGTTGTTGATGGGAGTTCATCCAGTAGGTCGGTTCCACCTCAAGAGTTAAGGGAACCTCGATGTAGTGGGAGGGTTGCAAACCCACCCGTTCGCTATCTGGGTTTCACGGAAATCCATGCTATGGTAGCAGATGGCGATGTTGAGGATCTGTTGTCTTATAAGTAGGCAATGGAGGATGTTGACTAGGATAAATGGGTCAAGGCCATGGATATCGAGATGGAGTGGATGTACTTCAACTCAGTATGGGATTTTGTAGATCCGCCTGATGAGGTTCGCCCTATAGGTTGTAAATGGATCTACAAGCGCAAACGGGGTGCTGATGGGAAGGTACAGATCTATGGCTCGACTTGTGGCAAAGGGTTATACCCAGGTAGAGGGAGTTGACTATGAGGAGACTTTCTCACCTGTTGCCATGTTAAAGTTGATCCGCATCCTCTTGTCCATTGCAGTTTATTATAATTATGAGATCTGGCAAATGGACGTCAAGACAGCCTTTCTGAATGGCAATCTTGAGGAGACCATTTATATGGTGCAGCCCGAGGGATTCATAGCCCAAGGTCAAGAGCAAAAGGTTTGCAAACTGAATCGGTCCATTTATGGACTGAAACAGGCGTCTCGATCTTGGAACATACAATTTGATGCTGTGATCAAGTCGTATGGCTTTGACCAAAACGTTGATGAACCTTGTGTCTACAAGAAGATCATCAACACTTCAGTAGTCTTCTTAGTGTTGTATGTAGATGATATCCTACTCATTGGGAATGACGTAGGTTTACTGACTGCAGTTAAGAACTAGCTAGCGACCCAATTCCAAATGAAAGATTTAGGAGAGGCTCAGTTTGTTCTAGGTATACAGATCATTCGAGATCGCAAGAACAAAGTGCTAGCACTGTCTCAGGCATCGTACATTGACAAAATGTTGCTCAAGTACCAAGAGGGGCCTACTACCGTTCAGGCATAGAGTCACTTTATCTAAGGAAATGTGTCCTAAGATGCCTCAAGAAGTTGAAAAGATGAGACAGGTCCCATATCCGTCTACTGTTGGCAGTTTGATGTACGCGATGCTCTGTACTCGTCCAGACATCTGCTATGCTGTGGGCATAGTCAGTAGGTATTAGTCTAACCCAGGCCAGGGTCACTGAACCATAGTGAAGAACATTCTCAAGTATCTTCGGAGAACGAAGGACTACATGCTCGTGTATGGTTTAAAGGATTTGATCCTTACAGAATACATGGATTATGGCTTTCAGACTTATAAGGACTCCCACAAGTCCACATCAGGGTCAGTCTTTACTCTTAACGAGGTGCTGTAGTATGGCGAAGCACTAAGCAGGGGTGCATCACTGACTCCACTATGGAGGCGGAGTACGTAGCAACTTGCAAAGCTGTTAAGGAGGCCGTCTGGCTCAGAAAGTTCTTGACAGACCTGGAAGTTGTTCCAGATATGTCTAGGCCCATTACCCTCTATTGTGATAATAGTGGGGTAGTGGGCAAACTCCAAGGAGCCAAGGAGTCACCATCGCAGAAAACACATAGAGCAGAAGTATCATCTGATCCACGAAATAATGCATCTAGGGGACGTGATTGTCATACAAATCACTTCGGAGCACAATGTTGCTGACCCGTTTACGAAGGCTCTCACGACTACAGTGTTTGAGGGTCACCTATGGAGCATGGGTCTATAAGATCGCCTACAGCTGAACTAGGGCAAGTGGGAGATTTTATTGTACTGGGCTTTTATGCCGTAATTTATTGTTTTATACTAAATTTTTTGTACACCCTACATAGCTTTAGGACAAGTGGGAGATTGTTGGGGTTGATGCCCTAAAGTCTCGTGTCTTGTAGTTTGTAAACAGTATATACAAACACCAGTGATTGTTAATATATGATATTTACTTCACATCTTGTTGTTTTGCTCGGTTATTTGTTTTATTTGCTTTACCACAAACCAATAAACATAAAATTCCTGGTTATCTGTATGTGACTCAAGCATGTATGTGGTGACATACAAGTGGATCATGTCTTGAGTGATAACCAAAATGGTCTGTAGTAAATGGATAAAGGAGGGAAACCTTATCCTTGTAACGCTACGAACGCGGCCCGCTTTGTGGAATGGTCACAAGTGTTGTGACTTGTCACAGATGGTTTGATCCTGATCATTCGTGTTGGGGACATGCGAGCGGGGGCGTCCTATACAAAAACGGTAAATTGGTCCAACTGTGCTTACGAGCATTTGTGAAGAGTCATCGTACTCATGATTGATTATATCCGATGGACAGAAAAATATATTTGTGGTAAGAAGAGTTCAACTGTTGGTCTTTAGTGGAATCACTGATAGTTAATGGATGGTAGATCTCATGACTAAAGATTTTAGTTAGCTATTCACGTACCGTTAGAGCTTCAAGCCACAGATCCATTAGGTCACCTGAGTAGCTTGGATAAAGTCGAGAACCAGTGTTTGGGTTAATTTGAAATGTTCAAATTGATAAGAGAAAGTTCAATTATATATGATATAATTGGACTGGTTAATTATATATGATATAATTGGCTAAATGTATGAGATACATTATTTTGGAGGAAATTAGATATAAATATGATTTATATCAAGTAAAGGAGAAAATACTATAGTAGATATATGATATCAAACTATAGGATATAAATATAATATGATTATATTTATTAATTAAATTAATTGACTAATTATTTGATAATTAACGGATTTATCCATGTTCAGACATGGGAAGTGGGGCTGTGATGGTTATGTTAACCGGCAGATTAAAACAATGAAAATCGTTTTTCATTTTGATCAGTCGTGCATTCGTATTATAGCGCGCCCAAAAGAATCCATGAAAGCGATCGCGAGAGCCTATACGATAGAAGCTCGTTCGTCTAAACGATCGTCTGCCTCACGCTTTCTCTAAATGATCGCATACATTTTTCCTAAACGATCGGTCAGTTTTTCCTACACGATCGTGTAGCTCTACTATACGATAAGCATTTCTACTATACAATAGCAGAGTTTCATCTCCCACTTGTCGTCTACACGACGCCTTCTCTTCCATCCTCTACCGAACTCACCAAAGCCCACTCTTTGGGTTTTTGATGCCGAGGATTTCCGTGTTTCTCTTGTGGTGGTGTCATCCCCGCTGAATTGTTTGTGTACGCTCTGATCGTGTTGTTGCAGTCAACATAATCGTCGAGTGCTGGTAGATCGGTGGGAGGTTTTCTGATGCTTAGGGTTCACACATTTGAAGAGAGTCTTCATCTGGTATAAACCCTTTCCTTGTGTTTCATTGTATTCTGAGCATGCCGATAATGAGTTTTATATGCATAACTTTATGTGTTGAATGTATACCGTTTGTGTTTCGGTCACTGTGAAATCCGAGTGATCTAAACCTGCTCATTGAACTCTCGGTATGAGATCATTCAGAGTGCATCCCCAACCCCATCCCACCCCACTGCCAATCCTATTTAAGAGTGTCACACCCCGCCCCGAGCCCGCACTCCTAAGCCCGAGGAGAGGCATGAGGGACCGTAGATACCACCCTTTTGTGATACCTACAATCCATCTAAACCTTTTTACATTCAGTAAACTTTAAGTCAAGAAGATAACAACAGCAGATTAAGTAGGCACATTTTATTACAGCAATGTAATGTTTATACAATTCCAAGACTTAATTACAAAGTTTACAACAACCATTCTTAAAACCCTCTAGAAGTGCGACTGTGGCATGTGGCAGACTTTGACCTTAGCAGCACCCAGGAACTTCTCACCTTTCGCTACCTGGGAAGAAAACATGAAATAATAGAATGAGCTTCACAAAGCTCAGTGAATGGTAAGCAACTTTTAGAGTCTATTTCAACTTATAAAAACAAGCATATCATAGGTATACAACGTTAGTACTCAAACCTCTGAATTAAATGAGTTTATTCTCCACTCTATCTACATGCATGGTAGATAGCTAAACTGATAACTACTTAGAATGAGTATGTTTTCTACCTACACACACAGTAGATAGTTAACTGTTACTAATTACAAACGCTTACTCTTTTGCATTCCCTTTGTTCCCTATGTCTCCTAAGTGCACATAGCTCCCCGTTCATGGGCTCAAAAGTTAGGCCCGTCGGCCCTCTGACCATCCCATACGAGGATCCTCCTAAAGGCTCAGGAACTAGACCTCTCGGTCCCCTGACCATCCCGTGAGGTTTTGCTTTCGGGCTTAGGAACTAGGTCTATTGACCCCTTGACCATCCCGATCACATAATCTCATTCTTATGCTAGATACTCATTCATAACGTAAGCATATACAATTTACTCTAAAATATATGCTTAAGACTTAAAGGAAAGTACCACTCACCTTGGTAAGGTAGGAATCTTCCTCTCTAGAAGTTCATTGATCTTCCTGGGCTCCTCTTTTGAACCCTAAATTCCAGATTCAAATTAAAGCTCAAATTACTCATAGTTCTAGGCTTTATCTCGAGTTACTTCCTTCTACAAATAGGCTCTCAAATGTCTCAGGAAGCTTACCTAAAAATCTTAACTCAGAACTTCTCGTGATTTGGCCAGAATCTTCAAAATATCAAGACTAGCCCAAGATTACCCGACAGCTCGACCCTTCTATCTTTTTCTCATTCTCCAGCCCAATTCCTTGAAGTTTCTTCTCCGTCAGCCCTACCCTGAAAACTAGACTCTCATAGATTTTAGGTGGCTTTGAAATCACTCCAAACGCACAAGTATTTTGGGAGAACTCCTCGTCCCAAGTTAATGCTACTTCTAGACCTTCCTGTCCGACTGCATCTTCCCCTCTTGGAACCTCTTGACCAACGCATGGTCTTGCTACCAATGCATGAATTCCTTTATCAATGCATAGTCTCCTCCCAATTAGTCCTCATATACTCTTTCTAATGTCCTTTTGAAGAGAACTCGAGTTATGATCTGAAGAGAAGTCTTTGGCCCTATTTATAGGCGTCCAAAATCTCTCCAAGGCCGACACCTCCTACTTGGCCGCATGTCCAAGTGTCTTTTCCCAATACTATCAACGCAACCTTCATGCCATCGCAATATAAGGTATCCCCCTCTTCCTTAGTTCACACAAAATGCTTAAATTTGCATGTCTTCTTGTGTATCCACCTCATTTGCTTAAGGCCTAAGATTTCTCCCTAACAAACCACATGTCTGGATGAAAACCTTGAATGCGTCCATCCAACCTCATATGCGTCCATCTAATCCTCATATGCGTCCATCCAATTGTCACGACATACCTATGTCCAAACACCACAAGTTGGCGCAGGCGTCCATCCAACATTAAAATGCGTTCATTCAATCTTACCTTGTGCATCCAATTGATGCAACTTGGTCACATATACTAGATGTTCGCAAGGCTCATCTTTGGCCACATATCCTCCTCTTTCGTATGGTTTACCTTTGCCCTATGCACTCAACTAGGATAATGACCAACACAATGCATACTATTAGCCTTGTCCAATGCGCCCATATGCCCTCAGATGTCTAACGCATATAGCACATCACCAACGCCTAACAACCTTATGCTACCGCAAGCCTTAGCAACGCAAGACGTTTCACCATGCGTCCCCCATGGCTTGTCTCATAGCCGCATAGCTCATCGTCTAGTACTGCTGCCACATAGCACCATCGCATAGCATTGCCGCATAGCACCATCGCATAGCGTTGCCGCGATCACCATCACATAGCATTGCCGCATAGCACCATCTCATAGTTTTGCCTTTCTTCTCATCTCACTCAACGCTTGGTTCCTTTTTGACTTTACACTTAGCCATATTTTCACTAGTAAAGGCTTATCTCCAAACTACTCAAGGAAAATCTATTCAACACTTAGAAATTTCCTTCTCTTCAACATAGGTTTTAACTTTCACTTAGTTAATTTCTTTTATCACCTGCTTAAGTAGGAAAAATGGAAATCCGGGTTTTACAAAGAGCTGATTCCAGGTCTTGAACAATGAGGTGCCTCACTCTTTCACTAGCTAGAGAGTGGTCTAGTTTATAGTTAGACTATAACTAATTGTTCATTAGAGGAATCAACAGTACTTAAGAAGTTAGATATAACTACAAGGAAAGGGTAATTTGACCAGCTGTAGTTGCGAGTAATTTGTGAAGGATCAACTTACTGTTGATTAGTTATATCCATGGACACATAAATATATCTACATTGTGAGAGTGCAACTGTCGGTCTTTAATGGAATGCCCAGCATTTAATAAATATTTATTAATTTAATGAATTCAATTAATCTTTTATCATTGCAACATCTAATCTGTAGGCCCATAAGGTCTCCTTGCTAGCTTATTGAGGATTAAATAAAAATAAATTAATTTTGGATTAGTTTGAATTATTCAAATTAATTAAGGAAATTAATTGTATGAGATGCAAATAATATAATGTATATGGATATATTATAATATAAAGTTAGATAAGAGAGATAAATATTTGAATAGAATTCAATTATTAATTATATGAATGAGATTCATATAAAACTATAGGTTAAAATTAATAGGAATGAGATTCATATTAAAACTATAGGTTATGTGAGAGAATATTATTTGAATATAGTTCAAATATGTAATTTTAATTAATTAATCAATTGTTAATTAATTAAATTTATTTATTTAATCATATATTAAATACGATTTAACATATAGTTAAATTAAATTAAATTAAATTAAATTTATTTTAAAATTAGATTTAATATAATTAAATTAATTCAAAACGAAGAATAACTCCCAAGGGAGTTATTTGACGTATTGTTGGTGGAGTTATTTTAGAATAACTATAACGACCCCACTTCCTAGGACTTATACTAGGTCGTTACTACATACAAGCATAAATCTCAAAACGACTCTCTCATTAATTTAACTAAAAATAAAATAATTTTATTAAATAAATAGTTTTTGTAAAATCTAAATAATTGAAAATCTTTGATTAGGGTCTCCCTGAAATATAAGTTCAAAATAAATTTCATGAAACTTTATAAATAAAAATTTCAAACAAGGGAACTTTAAGTTTAAACATCAAGACTGGAATTTAAAACAATAAAACATGAAAACATGAGTGGAAGCATCTCTCTGGTCCCAAGGGCACGGTCACAGATTTTCTTCTATCATTCGTCGGTATGTCCTTGCTGATAGAGTAAAGATGCAAAATGCGGAAGTTAACAAAATAATTAAGCACTATAATTACACTTAATTTGTGTTTAAAGCATGCTAAAAAACAGTTTTTCTCAAACAAAGGTTTGTAGAATTTATACATTTGTAGATTCCCTCTTGATCCTTGCTTTCTATATGAAATTAGATCTCAAAATCACCAGTAGTCCACCAAGAGGATCTTCTCTATTATTCTCAGCCTTGGATTGAGTGGTGGAAACTCAGATTGACATGAACTAAGAAGGATTTTGAGAGGTTTTTTTTAGAGAGAGTTTTAAAATCGTAGGATTATCAAATAATTCAATATCCATCCGTTTCAATTTCCAAAATTGAAGTATTTATTCAAAAAATCCATGCAAGCATAACACTTCCAACAATTTGACACTGCAAATTGCACTCATGTAGTGGCTAGGTGTTAATCTTGGGATCAATCCATTAAAAGGTTGGATTTTTCCATTAAAACCAATTTCAAAAAATAATTTATATCAGTTTTCAATTTTAATTAAATTAAACTAAAATTCAATTTCCAAAATTGAATTTTCTTTATTTGAAAATGATCTCATTTAAATAAATAATTAAAAAAAATTAATTAATTAGTTAATTAATTAATAATTTAATATCAAATATTAAATTAATAAAACACTTAATCCAAACATGAATCCTATTCATTTTATCAATATTTACATCAATATTTAAATATTTTATACTCTCCAATTTTGTTTAATTTTAACAAAATTATATCGAATTATCCAAAACCCTAAATTGCATTTGAACATTTCAAATTCAAACCCTAATTTCGAATTTGAACACATCAAATTTGCTCAATATTATAATCCAAGGTGTAACGTTTTACGAGCTAGTAGAGGGACCTTATGGACCTACAGATAATGAGCACCAACAATTTGAGACAAATTGGCTAAACTCTTTAAACTGAATTAATCAATATTCGTTAACCATCGAGACATATCACTATAGCATGATAGTTTCACTCTCCTCACTATAGATATATTTTTGTTCACTTGATTTAACCATGATCAAAAGTCGATCATTCACAGGTCGTTCGTATTTACAGCTAGGTCAAAATTATCGTTTTACCTTTATAAATACATCTTGCTCCTTAAGTTCCCACTGATCCTCTTATTGAACAATTGGTTTATAGTCCAACTAATAAACCACACCTCTCTCAGTCATGAGAGGGTAGGGTCCCTTTGTTCAAGACCACGAATCAGTACTTAAGGGAACAACCTATATGCTAACCCTAATTTGGGCAGGAGTGAATTCTATCTTGCATGACTATGTCCCTAACTATCTATCTGGTATGAGGCTTGTTGAGCAGTGCTGTTGAACTACTCTCACCTATGCAGATCAAAGGATAATCCCGAATAAACAGGAGTTCTTAGTTAGTTAAGGATTAAGATCGAGTTACCCTAGGTCATCGAATTGAAATAGACAGTTTTAACAGTAAACGATCGTTATAAAGAAAAGTGACTATTTCATGGTCCGGTCTTATGCAAAACTCTTTTGCATAGGATGGCCCCACTCTCATGTTTCCACATGAACAATTTCAGGATAACATCGTTTGTAACAGTATACAAAGTAGGCCGCATCCATAGTGTCCCCAAGACGAAGTACCCAATCTCATCCATATACTTATAGACCTTTTGGCTATATACTATAACTTGATCCTCTATTATGTCTCTACATAAAGTTACGATATTCATACTGTAGACATGGATTCGTTTATTGGATTTTATAAAATAATAAAATTTCAATTTTAATAACACTTTTATTGAATAAATTCTTCAAAGGTAATTTTATTGATAAATAGAATATATTTCCATGATTAGGAACTGCTGGTTTTAGGATAATCCCAACACTTGCTCTTATCTGAAAACATAACATAAGAAAGAGTGAGTATAAAATACTTAATAAGTAACCCCGTTACCAGGGTCAAGCTAAGCATTTATGTCCAATAAATGTAACATTCTAGTGAGATATGCAAAAACCTCTACTTATCATGGATGACCATGTAGTAATTTAACCCACGCCTTCCATCGGTGAGATGTACCAACAAACCTCTGGTGAAATCCCAAAGGAGTACACTAACCTTTGATGAAGTCCCGAAGGAGATCACTAACATCTGGTGAGTCCCAAAGGAGATACTAACCTCTGGTGAATCTCCTAAGAAACACAAACCTCTGTCGAATCCCGTAGGAAACACAAACCTTTGGTGAATCCAAAAGGAGATCACTAAGAAGGAGATCACTAATCTTTGGTGAATCCTGAATGAAATACAAACCTCTATTGAAATCTCGAAAGAGATCACAAACCTCTAGTAGGTACATGACTACGGGTAAGGGCAACTATCACTAACATAAATGTCATGCATCATAAAAAAGAGTCCCACACATGAATCATAACATAAAGCTCATACATTCTCATATATGTCAAATAAGATCTACTTCATGTTCATACATTCTTGTAAAATATCTCATAAAACAAGATCATGCTCATACTTAATCACATACTTCAAACAGGACAATCATATGTTCATATTTCCTTTCTAATCAGGCATCATGACTCGTACAGTCTTTGAACCTTCAAAATTATCCTTAATTTTATTGCTCGACACGAAGGCGATTCTAGTAGTAAGATTACTTACCTTAGAATTAAGCCCAAATAGCTAGCAATTTAACTTTGTAAAACTTTGAATCTTGAATAAATAAAAAAACATGAACTAAAATTAAATCCAACGTTTAGGGCTCATTTCCAATCATAACTTATCTCGAATGTCTCCAAACAACTTATCCAACACATGGTTTGATCCAAAATCCCTCCAAAGCTTCAAAATCGACATGATCTGACAACTATATCATAAAAATCAACCTAACTATAATGAACAACAATATTAGACCTTCTAATCCAACCTCCAAAAATCACAATTAAAACAAAAGTTAAGCCGACACTTAGTGAATATCCAGAAATTCTCAACAAAAAGACCCAAACCTTACGAAAAAAAAAAAGGATGTCGAACAATTTTAATCTTGTCAGAAGGAACTTTAAGAGTCTGTAAAATCCAATTTCAACATCAAAACAATATGGGTAAGCCAAAACTTAAACCAAAATTTGATAGGCATTTAAGATCTTCCAAGAAAACCCATATAACACCAAATAACTTACTCAAAATATCAATTCCGGTGACAATGGCACTAGCAGCAGTAGCGACGGTAACCATAGATGGGTAGCGGGCGTTGCTATCAGGCAATGCAAATTGTTTAGGCTAGTGACTAGTAGTGAGAGGCTTGCATGAGGAGGGATTGCGAGAGTAAGAGAGAAGGGGGGTTTCTAGTTTTATAGATTTTGTTCAGCAGCGATTACGGAGAAATCAAAGATCCAAACAATGAGCCAATCATTCAAAAAGAACCCTCTATGTCCCGAACAAATTGACGAAATTTTGGCATGATCCAATGGCTTAAACTCCAGCATTGAATATTTTGTGGATGTTGTCGCTGAAAGACCGAATTGCTGTCTTTCTCTCCGATTTTCTGCCTCTTTTCACTCTCCTTTAATTTCAAATATCCCAATTCTTTCATTTTTTTTCAAAATTTAAAAAGATAAATAAAATATTTTATCATAATATCTCCAAAATCTCTAAATATTCTATCAAATTAATAAATCAATTAACTTTTCAAATTACCTAAAAACCAAAATTAAAGGGCATAGAATCCATCAATTTGATACAAGTTAAATCCTTTCTAATATATAAATCAATTAAAACCACATAAGTTAATTATATCCTCAATTATTTTAAGTTGACTCCAAAGTCCAAAAACTAAACAAAATTAAAACCCAATAATTTAAGATAATTAACCCCAATTTATCTGAAACTCGAGATGTTACATTCTTTCCACCTTTAGAACGTTCGTCCTCGAAAGTTCAAATCTTGAAAAAACTTTTGATACTTAGTTCTCACCTTGTCCTTTTGTTTTGGGATTTCTTCCATCAATCTAAGTGAATAAGTACTTCAAGCTTTAGTTGCCCATAAAGATGTATACCTTCTCTCTATTTAAATAACATTTCCAAATTTTCAAAGCAAAGACAGTTCAAGTCACACCCAAACACTCATAAACATCCAACTCTTAACTTATAATGTCAAACCAAACTTAGCCTTTGATCTCAAAATATGAATTTCCTTTATCTTCTCAATATAATAAAACCTTTCTTAAATACTATTATTTTCTTCACACTTATCTTTGTTGAGACCAACAAATTTTAAGGTGTGCTTTCCATTTTCCAAGTGAAATATAATCTCTATATCAAGCAAGTCATGTGATTATCTATAATAACCTACAATTCAATTCCAAAATTTAAACTTTAGAATAGAGTATCATCCACAAGTTAACATTGCTTTTAAACTCCAAATGCGTATCCTCCCTCTTGGTATAGCTAATTAAACTTGAGTCCTTTCATCACAACAAATAAATAGACAAACATAAGCACCTTTGAAGTATCTTGAATTCAATCTTTTACGATTCCTTAACCTCTTAAATCCACATTTTTTCCATCCATCTACAAGCTTAGTTTCATGCTTGACATGTGTTTTACATTGGCACAACTTCCTTTATGTACCCATATTCCCATTATTCACAATAAAATCGCAATTCAAACTCATAATACATTCTATATTGGACAATCTTTATTATTAAGAACTCCATTTCCATTATCTCTCAACTTTTTTTCCCACTTCAAGTCTTAGGTACTTTTCAAATTATAACTTTCGTTTTTAATGATATCAACTAAACTAGGTACTTTTATGAAGATATTCTTCACCTTAAGTTCACTCACTTTTCAACTTAAACCTTTCCAACCCTTTAAAGCATGGCACATGAAAAAACCCAAGGCACTATATTTAATCCATCTACCTTAAACATCACAAGTGTAATGATAACCTATCAAAAACATTAATCAAGAGCCAACAACTCCAACTAGTAATTCTTCTTCCCTTTAGGCACATTACATGAAGAAGCAAAACACAACATATTAATTAATCCACCAATCGCCATAATCAACGTACCAATCTCCAACACCACAAAAAAATGATCATGGCCTATTAATTCTTTCAAAATTTCTCTTGAAACATTTTGACTTTAATAGAGCTATAGTCTCTTCTTCCTCCCTTTCTTATTTATATATCTACTGTAACCTTATACTTGAGTGTGGGACTTGTGAAGGGGATTTATTCGTTCTAACACCAACTTCATTAGCTAATGCCAAAACATATCACTGTTCCTTAGTGAATTCTCAAATGGACGACTTTATTATCTGGCTTAGATAGATACATCCTTTACTAAGTACACTATCATATCATAACACCACATAGTTCATCATGTTTAAAGATTTTTGAACTATCTATTCTTTCTAAGTATTCCTTTCATAAGATAAGATGGTGCTAAGTAACTTTTAACGTTCATTAATTTCTTTTAAGTCATAACTGAATAATCATCTCATACTAGCTTCCATAAAGACATTACCAAGAAGTAGAACACAACTTGTGATATTAAACTGAACGAATATTTTTATGTAAAACTTTTCATAATACTTTTACTGCTCGGACATACCTGGCGATGACGAAGAATCCATTGATGATCCATAGGGATATTCTAGACTTATGATGTAAGTCAGTCTACAGAACCTAAAAACTTGGTCTCTAATACCAATTATAACGACCCGACTTCCTAGGACTTATACTAGGCCGTTACTATATACAAACATAAATCTCAAAATGATCACTCATAAACTTTAACTAAAAACAAAAAAATTTATTAAATAAATAGTTTTTGTAAAATCTAAATAACTGAACATATTTGATTAGGGTCCCCCTAAAATATAAGTTCAAAATAAATTTCATGAAACTTTATAAATAAAAATTTCAAACAATAGAAATCTAAGTTCAAACATGAAGATTGGAATTTAAAACAATAAAACATGAAAACATGAGCGAAAGCATCTCTCTGGTCTCAAGAGCACGATCATGGATTCCTTCTGTCATTCATCAGTATATCCTTGCTCTTACTTGAAAACATAACATAAGAAGAATTGGTATAAAATACTCAGTAAGTAACCCCACTACCAGGGTCAGGCTATGTCACACCCTGTACCAGATTACCCTCCTAACCTGGACAGAATGGTGACTGCAGCAGTTATCAACCCTTTTGCTGGCACTTACTGCCTATCTTACCTATTAAATATTGCTCAAACCCTGAATATATACATACATAAAAACTCAGAACTTAACACATTTACATTACAGGGTTTTGCAGCATTGTTTACACATGGATATTATAACTTAGTGAGCCCCATCAAGAGTACTAGTCACTAGATAAACACGTGTGTACTAACTAATACAGGTCTTCAATTATGCTTCCTTCAACCTGTGTCTTAAGTGGTAGAGCAGCAGCAGAATAGTCCTTTGGGAACTGACCGCTACCTGAAAGAAAATATTTGAAAACGTGAGCTAGAAGCCCAGTGAGCGACTTAATAAAAACATAAATCTCATGCTTAAACTGAAAGCTCGAAAATACTGGAACTAAATATACCAAGTAAACGTGTACATAAAACCTTTACAACCATTGTATCTGAAACCTGGATCTTAATTGAGACCCTTTCTTCGATCTCTTCATACTGAACTTTGGCTAGGAGAGACCCCTATGTCGATCTCTTTAAAAATATATCGATGGGCATCTCAAGCAACTTTCTCTAAACATTAGCATTGATAACTACTCTTAACACCATTAAACATCATTATTCTTTAGTTGAGAACGAACATACCTCGCTCTAGCTCTCAACGTCTGTTATCGGCCATGAGACCCATGCTTAGGCCTTTCTTTGCTGGTTTATGGCCCAGGAGACCTATACTTCGACCTCTCCTTCAAAACTACCCACGTGTATGTGGAGGTTTTTATGTACCGTCAACACCTTAGGTACATTTATTCAGATACCTTTCTTACCTTCAGTACTCCTCTTCATTGTGTTTAGGAATATCAATGCATGTACTTTAGCAATATTTGGTATATAAACATAGCACATAAAGCTTAGTTTTAACCCTAACGCATGTTTCATACTTTATAAAATAAGTTGGCTTAAATCGAGTTGAACTAGCTTGTCAAAACTATTAGCATGCGTTCGATATAGAAAACATACTTGGAAAACTCATACATTAGTAACATCATGTGTTGATAAACATTCATAAACATTAGCAATTCCAAACTATCCTTCTAGCCTAGGAGAAGATTTGACTGCCTTTATTCTTAGTTGAGAGTGAGCTACTAGATCTAACCCTCAACGTCAACCTTAGTCAGGGAGAGCCCTTTTGCTCAATCCCTCGACACCGTATTACCTACGTGCACGTGGTTATAACTGAGTACCATCATACCTTAGGTACTTCCGCTCAGATACCTTCTCAAATTTCCTTCAGTATCGAGCTGCTAAGATACCTTCACAAATGTCCTTCGATATCAAGTTGGTCTGGTACCATCTCGAATGTCCTTCGATACCAAGTTGGTTGGATTCCTTCTCAAATGTTCTTCGGTATCTAGTTGGGCGGATACCTTCTCAAATGTCCTTCGGTATCGCGTTTTAAGTAAAACTAGTCATAAACATTTAGTTGAACACTAAGGCTTAATGCTTAAATCATCATACTAGTTCATCCATCATACTAGTTTATCATAAAAATGGAGTTACTTAAAACATGCTAAAAGTATTTGGATAAGTTAACATGTTTAAGCCATGTCAATTCCATGGAAAACATGCTTTACTTAGCATGAGAAACTGTTTCACAAATACACTGCTTAACACTTCATTTAAACATTTAGTATGAGCAATATCTTTAAAGAAATCATAGTTTCTAACACTTAGCATGAAAAATAACTTCAAGGAAAGCATGGTTTCTAAATCATTAAAACATTAATTCATCACATGATCACTCACAGCTCATTGGTCTCTTAACGGGTTATACGCCTCTTCTAGCTCTTCTTGGCCTGAAAGGACATAATTCCCGGTTAAACTACCTAGAATTCCTAGCAAAATACCTCAAATAGAACTTTCATCATTAAAGACAGCTTTACCAGCGAGATCCTCCTCATGAGCAAGATCCTTCTCATGAGAGAGATCCTAATGAGCGAGATCAGCGAGATCAGCGAGATCCTCATGAGTGAGATCAAGCTTTTCCTGGAAAACTTTCATCCTAGCGATACTAACCTTACCAGTAAGATTCAGCCCAGTTTCTAGCGAGATTTCCTTCTAAAGCGAGATCCTCATCACAAAATTAGCGAGATTTCCTTCATTAATGAGATCCTTATTCTCCATATGAGTTGTTTGCTTATTCTTCCCAAGCAGCTGTCTACTTATGCACAACTTCTCTATTATAAATTCAAAAATTTATAACTCAAAATCCAGCTCTCTTTTGAAGAAACTTCCTTCTACAAACTTGTTCAGAATTGAGTTAATTTCTTACCTTAAAATTTCAGCCAAAAATTATTTACAGTTTGGCCTAGAGCTTCCAATCTTCTCCTTGAGCCCTGATTAATCTACGATTCTGCCTCTTCTGCAAATTCCTCACTTTTATTCTTCTTCTTCTACAATCTTTCTCTGGCAAGACAACCTCAAAAACTAGATTCCCCCAGCTTTCAAATGGCATCAGTGTCACTAAATTTACTCATGTAGATTGCCGAAACCAAACTTTTGAAGTTCCTCTGTCTTTTAATTTTCCTGCCAACTCCCGAATTCAAGGATTAACCGCCACGTGTCAAACCAATAAGTGAGTTTCCTTATTTAACATGTTTTTCCTTTCCTTTATCAACAACTCCTACAAATAACATGAATTTTCACTTATTAGGTATTTAATATATCATTCCTTTGGCTAAACATGCTTGTTTAGGAAACTTAGAATTCGGGTTTACACTTAGCAACACAAGAACTTATTTCTTCTTGCTTCCATCCTCTATCCCTCATAAACATGGCTTCATTTAACTCACTAGAAGACATCACATTACTTACTCTTATTTAAATAATTAGGGTTCGGGTTTTACAGGCTAAGCATTTATGTCCAATAAATGCAACATTCTGGTGAGACATGCAAAAATATTTACTTATCATGGATTACCATGTAGTAAATAATTTAACCCGACCTACCGTCGGTGAGATGTACCCAAAAACCTCTGGTGAAATCCCGTAGAAGACACTAAGCTCTGGTGAAATCTCGAAGGAGACAATAACATATGGTGAATCTTGTAGGAAACACAAACCTCTGGTAATATCCCCAGGGAGATCACTAGCCTCTGGTGAAATCCTGAAGGAGATCACTAATCTCTGGTGAATCCTGAAGGAAACATAAACTTTTGGTGAAATCCCGAAGGAGATCAAAAACCTCTAATTGGTACATGACTATAGGTAGGGGCAACTATCACTAACATAAATGTCATGCATGATAAAATAGAGTCCCACATATGAGTCATAACATAAAGCTCATACATCCTCATACATGTCAAATAAGATCTACTTCATGCTCAACATTCTTGTAAAATATCTTATAAAACAAGATCATGCTCATACTAATCACATTTTTCAAATAGGACAGTCTTATGTTCATATTTCCTTTCTAATCAAGCATTGTGATTCATACAGTCTTAGACCATCACAATTATCCTTAATTTTACTGGCCGACATAAAAGGAGTTTCCAGTTTATAGATTCTATTCAATTGCGATTATAGACAAACCAAAGTTTCAAACAACAATCCAACCATTCAAAAAGAGACCCTCTATGTCCCAAACAGACTGACCAAATTTTAACACGATCAAACGGCTTAAACTCCAACAATCGATAATTTTATGGAAGTTGTTGCTAAATAATCGAACTGCTGTCTTTCTCTCTAATTTTCTGCTTCTTTTCACTCTCCTTTAATTTCAAATATCCAAATTCTTTCATTTTTTCAAATAAAAAGGTAAATAAAACATTTTATCATAATATCTCTAAAATCTCAAAAGATTCTATCAAATTAATAAATCAATTAACTTATCAAATTATCTTAATTTAGGCTGCAAAAACCAAAATTAAAGGGCATGGAATTCATTAATTTGATACAAATTAAATCCTTCCTCATACTTAAATCAATTTAAAACCACATAAATTAATTATCTCCTCAATTGTTTTAAGTTGGCTCCAAAATCCAAAAACTAAAGAAAATTAAAACCCAACAACTTAAGATATTTAACCCTAATTTATCCGAAATTCGGGAAGTTACATTCTTCCCACCTTTAGACCTTTCGTCCTGTAAAGTTCAAATCTTGAAAAAGATTTTGATACTTAGTTCTCACCTTATCCTTTTTTTTGGGATTGCTTTCATCAATCTAAGTGAATAACTACTTCAAACTTTAGTTGCCTATAAAGACAATTCCATACCTTCTCTCTATTTAAATAACATTTCCAAATTTCCAATGCAAAGACAGTTCAAGTCAAACCCAAACACTTATAAACATCCAACTCTTAACTTAGAGTGTCAAACCAAACTTAGTCTTTGATCTCAAAATATGAATTTCCTTTATCTTCTCAATATAATAAAACTTTCCTTAAATACTATTATTTTCTTCACACTTATCCTTGTTGAGGCCAACAAATTTTAAGGTGCGTTTTCCATTTTCCAAGTGAAATATAATCTCTATACCAAGAAAGTCATGTGATCATCTATAATAATTACAATTCAATTCAAAACTTTAAATTTTAGAAGAGAGTATCCTCCACAAGTTAACATTGCTTTTAACCTCCAAATACTTATCCTCCCTCTTAGTATAGCTAATTAAACTTGAGTCCTTTCATCACAACAAAGAAACAGAAAAACATAAGCACCTTTGAAGTATCTTGAATTCAATCCTTTACAATTCCTTAACCTCTCAAATTCACCGTTTTTTTCCATCCATCAACAAGCTTAGTTTCATGCTTAACAGGTGTTTTACATTGGCACAACTTCCTTTATGCACCCATACTTGCATTATGCACAATAAAATTATAATGCTAACTCATAGTACATTCTATATTAAACAATCTTTATTACTAAGAACTCCACTTCAATTATCTCTCCTTAACCTTTCTTTTCCCCTTCAAGTCTTAGGTACTTTTCAAATTATAACTTTTGTTTTTAATCACATCAACTAAACTAGGCACTTTTATGTAAATATTCTTCACCTTAAGTTCACTTACTTTCCAACCCTTTGATACATAACACATAAAAAAAACCCAAGATACCCTATTTAGTCCATCTAACATAAACATCATAAGAGTAATGATACCCTATCAAACTCTTTAATCAAGAGCCAACAACTCCAACTAGTAATTCTTCTTCCTTTTAGGCACACTACGTGAAGAACCAAAACACAACATCTTAATCAACTCATCAATCTCCAAAACCACAAAAAAAAAAAAAAAATGATCGTGGCCTATTAATCCTTTCAAAATTTCTCTTGAAACATTTTGACTTTAATATCTAGTAGCCTTTAATATAATATAGCTTTTTCTTCCTCTCTTTCTTATTTATAAAGTTATTGTAACCTTATACTTTAGTGTGGGACTTGTGAAGGGGATTTATTCGTTCTAACACCAACTTCATTAGCTAATGCCAAAACATATCACCGTTCCTTAGTGAATTCTCAAATGGACTACTTTATTATCTGGCTTAGATAGATACATCCTTTACTATCTACACTATCATATCATAACACCACATAGTTCATCATGTTTAAAGATTTTTGAACTATCTATTCTTTCTTAGTGGTCCTTTCATAAGATAAGATGGTTTTTAAGTAACTTTTAACATCCATCGATTTCTTTTAAGTCATAACTGAATAATCATCTAATACTAGCTTCCATAAAGACATTACCAAGCAGTAGGACATAAATTGTGATATTAAACTAAACGAATATAGTTATGTAATACTTTTCACAATACTTTTACTGCTCGGACATGCCTGGCGATGACGAAGAATCCATTAATGAGCCATAGGGACATTCTGGACTTACGATGTAAGTCAGTTTATAGAACCTAAAAACTTGATCTCTGATACCAACTATAACGACCTGACTTCCTAGGACTTATACTAGGCTGTTACTACATGCAAGCATGCATCTCAAAACGGCTCACTCATAAATTTTAAATAAAAATAAAAGAATTTTATTAAATAAATAGTTTCTGTAAAACCTAAATAACTGAAAATCTTTGATTAGGGTCCCCCTGAAGTATAAGTTTAAAATAAATTTCATGAAACTTTATAAATAAAAATTTCAAACAATGGAACTCTAAGTTCAAACATCAAGACTGGAATTTAAAACAATAAAACATGAAAACATGAGCAGAATCATCTCTTAGGTACCAATGGGTACGGTCACAGATTCCTTATGTCATTTTCCGGTATGTCCTTGCTCTTACCTGAAAACAAAACATAAGAAAAAATGTGTATAAAATAGTCAAGAAGTAGTTTCACTATCGGGGTTAGGCTAAGCATTTATGTCCAATAAATGCAACATTCTAGTGAGATATGCAAAAACCTTTACTTATCATGGATGACCATGTAATGAATAATTTAACCCGACCTACCATCGGTGAGATGTACCCACAAACCTTTGGTGAAATCCCGAAGGAGATCACTAATCTCTAATGAAGTCCCGAAGGATATCACTAACATCTGATGAATCCCGAAGGAGACACTAATCTCTGGTGAATCTCGTAGGAAACACAAACCTTCGGTAAAATGCCGAAGGAGATCACTAACCTCTAGTAAAATCTCAAAGGAGATCACCAAGAAGGAGATCGTTAATCTCTGGCGAATCTCAAAAGAAACACAAACTTCTGGTGAATTCTGAAGGAAATACAAACTTCTGGTGAAATCCCGAAGGAGATCACAAACCTCTAGTGGGTACATGACTATGGGTAGGGGCAACTATCACTAACATAAATGTCATGCATGATAAAACAGAGTCCCACACATGAATCATAACATAAAGCTCATACATTCACATACATGTCAAATAAGATCTACTTCATGCTCATACATTCTTGTAAAATATCTTATAAAACAAGAACATGCTCATACTTAATCACATACATCAAAAAGTTCAATCATATATACATATTTTCCTTCTAATCAAGCATCATGATTCATGCAGTCTTAGAACAATCAAAATTATCCTTAATTTTACTGCCTAACACGAAGAGGGTTTCCAATTTTACTGATTCTATTCAACAACGATTATGGACAAATCAGAGCTTCAAACAATAATCCAACAGTTCAAAAAGAGACCCTCTATGTCCCGAATAGACTGACTAAATTTTGACACAATCCAACGTCTTAAACTCCAACATCAATAATTTTGTGAAGCTATCGTTGAAAAGCCGAATTACTTTCTTTCTCTCAGATTTTTTGCCTCTTTTCACTCTCTTTTAATTTCAAAAATCCAAATTCTTTCATTTTTTCAAAAATTAAGAAGATGAATAAAATATTTTATCATAATATCTTTAAAATCTCCAAAGATTCTATTAAATTAATAAATCAATTAACTTCTCAAATTACCTTAATTTAGGCTCCAGAAACTAAAATTAAAGGATATAGAATCCATCAATTTGATACAAATTAAATCCTTCCTAATATTTAAATCAATTTAAAACCACATAAATTAATTATCTCCTTAATCGTATTAAGTTGGCTCCAAAATCCAAAAACTAAAGAAAATTAAAACCCAACAATTTAAGATAATTAACCCCAATTTATCCGGAACTTTGGATGTTACAATAACTCCCCCATCTCTCTCACATGATAAGAAGAACAAAAGGAATTTTTTTTTTTTTAGAACAAAAAAGCTCTCTGCAAAATTACTCTTCCATAGAACTCTCTCAATTTTATTTTTCCTTACCAAAAATTGAAGAGCCTACAACTCCTCCAGTTCTTACCTTGAGAATAGCAAGGAAGATCAAATTGGTGGTGTCTTTATGTCCTCTGTTCGTTGAATTTGAAGAAATCTTTCGAGGTTCGTGAGTTCCGATGTAGAAGGGAGATTTTAAAAAGAAGACGGTCTTCAATGGTATAGTTTGTTTTTTCCCTTTAATCTCTCTTAAAGCATGTTGTAGTTTAGATGTTTATCCTGTATGGTTCTCAGTTATTTAGGTATTTTGGAATTCTCAAAATTGAATACAATGGCACAACGTTCACGCACTTCTGCAAAGGAATTCTATTCTTTAAATTGGTATTAGAGTCAGGTTGTGCTTTTGTTTTTCATTTTGGAATCGAAAATTAGAGAAAAGATGAGTTATTTTCTCTGCATTATGAATGTGGGTTTTCGAAATAGATGTTTTCAAATTTGGTACTTTAGAATACTTTCTTTACATGATTCGATCATGTAAGAGCCCTTTTTTTGGCATTTTAATTCAGTAATCAAATTATTAAGTCTGGGTCATTCGTGGTAGACCATTTGCTGTGAAAATTCCTGAAAAATAGAGGCAGAAATCGCAAAAATAAAGAAGAACAAAGCATCATTCTGTAGAAGTTGCTAGGAAATCACTTGGCTTATGTTGGCCGATCGTGCAAGCAACACTGGATGATTGCGTACGTTGCGCTGAACGATCGTGCAAATAACATTGGGCGATCGTCAAGCAGCATTGGACAATTGCCTGCGTTGACTGAGCGATCAAGTGTTGATGCGCCGAAGCTATTGTGTGTTGGTACAAGGTTGCACGGGAAAAAGCTGTGCAAGAGTTTTTTTTCTTTTGTTTTTGTGTGTGTGTGTGTTTTTTTTTTTTTTTTTTTGCCTTAGGGGTACCCAAATTTATCTATTTTGTTGTTTATTTAATTTATGCATGTGATGTATGATTAAATTTTATATGTTGCATAACGTATGCCATATAGTTTAAAATCCCACCTTAGTATAAACATTTTCATGCATCATATATTAATATAAATGTTATATCATATAGCTGCATGATTTAATTAAGCATGTTCATGCATCATAATTAATTTAAATGTTAATATTATATGATAGCATGCATCATTAAGTATATCCATGCATCATATTATAATATAAATGTTATATTATATGGTTGAATGATGGATATGTTTTATTTTCATTAGTGAATGATATAAGTGCTATATTTTATGATGAAAATGAATTGCATTGTGTTGGGTTATATGTCCTAAAACTCGTAGTTTTGTAAATAGTAAACATATATGAAGTTTATTCAAACAAGTGTTGTTCATTGTTTAATAACTCTAAATCCAATAAACTACAAACCCTTGGCTATTGTCATGAATACTTGGACTTTATATAGAGACATAAACTCGATCAAGTTCGAGTAAAATAGCCTAAACCATCTATAGTAATTGGATTAGGTTGGGTACCTATTTCTGGAGATACTATTGAATATGACTCGCTTTATGATTGTTACAAATGTTGTAAAGTGTTATAAACGATGTGATCAGTTCGTTCATGTAGAGACATGTGAGTGGGAGTGTTCTACACGATGAGATTGTGTAAGACAAACCATGAAATAATTACTGTTATGTATTAACACCGTTTACAGTTAACATTGATTAATTTCACATCTTGATGACCTAGATAACCTGATTTGAATCCTATGTCTATGAACTCCTATTTATTTGCAATTGTCCCTTGATCTGCATAGATGAGGGTAATCCCAGCGTCGCTACTCAATATGCCTCCCATTTCAAGGATAAGACTTGGTAGATGGCATTTTCAAGATGTAATTCACTCCTACTCATTTTGGGATAGTAGAAAGGTTGTTCCCTTAAAGGCTAAATCCGGGTCTTGAACAAGGGGCCCCATCCTCTCGTTGGCCTGAGAGGGAATGGATTTAGTGATTATGATCCTAAATCAATTGTTCATTAGAGGGACAATGGTACTTAAGGAGAAAAGATGTAACTTAGGGGTATTTCGGTATTTGACATAACTGAGGTTACGAACAACCTATGAACGATCAACTTATTGATGACGGTTATATCAAATGGACACATAATATATCTACAGTGAGAAGAGTGCAACTACAGGTTATAGTGGTCAGTTCTGTTAGTTAACGAATGTTGATTAACTAGGTTAAAGAGTTTGACGGGTTAGTCTCTGATTGTTGGAGCCCATGATATGCTCAATACAGACAAAATTGAAGAACTAGGTGAAGTGAGAATTTGAAATGTTCAAATTCGGTCTTAAGGGAGAGTTGTATTTTATATGAGATATAATTTACAATTAAATAATTAATTTATTAATTATTTTTTAGAGTATTCTTGATCATTAGCATGAAAGTATTTTTTAAACTTGATTAATGTGATTAATCAAAGCTAGATGTCTTAAATAATTTAATAGTGATATTCAACTGGTTTATTTTTATTTAATTAAATAATTTCCAAAATTTGAAAATTTTATTTCATTTTGTTAATAAAAAAAATCAGTTAAAAAATTAATTGTTGGATTTTCCCACTAAGTGGACATTGAAGTGACATTTCCCAAGCTTGACACCTAGAGATTGCATGCTAGTGGAGTTTGAAGTGGAAAACATGCAAGATGAGATTTGCATGGAATTTGTCTATAAATTGTCTTGTTTTTGAAATTGAAAAAGACTAATGCTTCATTGACAATTAACTTAAATTCTTCCACCAAATTCTCTTTACTCTCCTACTTAATATAGTGAAATTCCCTTATTTTCACTAACATAACGGTCCCACAACCGTATTCTTCAATATGAGAATAGCGGGATTTATCGTTGGTGGTGTCGATCGAGCTTGGGAGAGGAAGATTATGGTGGAGTCTTCAAAGGTTGTATTCTTTAACCCTTTGCATGATTATTATTATTTTAATGCAATTAGAATGTTGTCGATTCATCGCTTCCGCTGTGCATGCTTCGTTTTAGTTCCATCACATTGAGCATGACATTACTTAGTAAATATAAATGTTATATTTAATTAATGTCATTAGATGCATGATTATAGGTTTTGTTTTTTGTTTCATTCATTCATAATTTTTTTAAATTTAATAAAATAGATTAAAATCTATATTCAAGAGTTGCATGCAAAAATAGGTCTAAATTAATTTTAAATGGTTTAAAATTAATTCACCTAGACTTATGTTAAAATATTTCTAATATGATTAGAAATAAGTTAATCTTTTTTTTTTCTTTTAATAGGATTAAATTGGATATAATAAAAGATTAAATTTATAAAAGAATTTTCTATAAAGGACCTTTGCCTAAAGAAAGTTCTGTCTAAGGCTGGGGTATTTAAGCTGACGGAAACGAAACACCCCTACATAGGAACCAACTTGGAAGGTGAATTAGACAAATATTTTATAAGCATACAATACAGAATTTAGTTATTAAAGTGTTTAATGAACAAAAATCATATATTGTTAAACTATCCAGAGATATTAGGCCAATTTAACAATAGACTTAGATAAATTATCAATTTGATTTACCTATGTAAAGAACACTAGGTGTAGAACACTTAGTGGGAGGAAAATTGATATACATGATATGTCAATTTCCTTTCATATTCTCCCTAAAAAGTTCACACCATGAGATCCATGCTCGGCCTCGTGATATCATTTTCTTGTGTCCTCCTTCGAAAGGTGTTTGCATAGGTCAATACTGAGGTGAATGGAGAAAGTGTTTATAGTAAGTGGGAGAGAGACGTGTATCAACACATCCTGTGATCTCTTTCATTAGTTTGTAGTGAAGTTTTTGTAAGAGTACGTTAACGCGTAGTGAAAGAAAAACAGAATCAGTAAGCACTCTAATCATACTTAATTTGAGTTTAAACATGCTTCAAAATAACCTTTACAGAAGAGAGTTTGCTAATCACAATACCTTTGAAGTATCCTCTTCAAATCCAGTTGAAAACCACGTGAAAGAGCTTCAACCTTAAAGTAGACAACCACCAAGATCTTCTCTACTATTCTCTTGCAAGGATTGTGTGGTGGAAACACTAAATTGAGCTGGAAGTATATAAGATATGAAGAGGGAATGGTGATTTCTACAGAGTTTCAACTGAAGTTCTTAGTGAGCATGAATCATAATTCAATTAAGCACTTCAATTTATAGAGCTTAGACCAACAAATACATGTTTGCATGAAGGGCAACTACTATTTGATTGAGAAAATGGAGAAATGAATAAGGTGGCTGAAGATTTGGTGGAAATTTCCAACATTTTGGAAATCTCCACTTTGAAAATCATTTTAAAAAAGGTTTTTCCACAAAATGATTTCAAAAATTAGTTTTGTAAATTAAATTTATTTAATTACTTTTATTAAATTAATTCAAATAATTAATTTTTAAATAAAACTAATTAATTAATTAATTAAACCTTTTAATTAAAAATAATTTAATATCTAACATTAAATTAATAAAAAAACAATTTCATCAAAATGAAATTAATTTAATTAATATTAAATCATATTTAAACATTAATCATTTCTCCAATTTTGTTTAATTTTGATAAAACTAAACTCTTAATTGTATTGAATACAATAAATAGAAAAACCTAATTGAATTTGAACATTTCAAATTCTAATCCCTAATTTCAGATTTTATCAAGATTACTCAATTTACGAATCTCAATTACGAGCTAGTAAAGGGACGTTATGGACCTACAGATCATGAGCTCCAACGACTTGTAATTAATTGGTTAAACTCTTTAAACCGAATTAATCACTATTCGTTAACTACCAAGACATTCCACTATAGCTCGATAGTTGCATTCTCCTTATTGTAGATATATTTCTGTCCATATTAACAATAATTGGTAAGTCAATCATTCACAGGTTGTTCTTATTTACAGCTAGGTCAAAGATTATCGTTTTACCCCCGTAAATATATCTTACTCCTTAAGCTCCCACTGATTCTCCATTGAACAATTGATTTATAGTCCAACTTATAAATCATAATCCTCTCTTCCAAGAGAGGGCGAGGCCTCGTTGTTCAAGACAAGGCATCAGGACTTAAGAGAACAACCCATTTGCTAACTCTAAATCGGGTAGGAGTGAATTCCATATTGCAAGGCTATGTCCCTAGCTATCTATTTGGTTTTATCCCCAAAATGAGAGACTTATTGAGCAGTGTTGTTGAACTACTCTCATCTATGCAGATCAAAGGATAATCCCAAATAAACAGGAGTCCATAGTTAGCTCAGGATTAACATCGAGTTACCCTAGGTCATTTGTTTGAGATAGTCAGTTTTAACAGTAAACGGTTGTTATAAAGAAAAGTGACTATTTAGAGGTCCGATCTTATGCAAACTCATTGCATAGGATGCCCCCACTCACATGTCTCTACATTAATGAGTTTTGGATCACATCATTTGTATCAGTATACAAAATGGGCCGCATCCATTAGTGTCACCAATATGAGGTACCCAATCTCATCCATATACTTATAGACCATTTTGGCTACATACTAAAACTTAATACATTTTTATGTCACTACATAATAGTTAAAGTATTCATATTATAGCCATAGATTCGTTTATTGGATTTTCATAAAAGGATTCAATATCAATAGTAATTTATTGAATAAAAACTCAACAACAATAGAATATGTTAACAACATTTATGAACTGCGAGTTTAGGCCATTCCCAATAGTTTCATGCTCGGCTTCGTGGCACCTTTACTTGTATCCCTTTTTGGAAAGTGTTTCCATGAAATTGATCACAAACTCCAGAAATGGATACGACTTCTTTAGTTTTTTCCCCAATTGATTTTTTCCTTCATTTGGCTTATTTCCTTCAGTCGACTTCGTGGCACCTTTGAATGTATCCCTCTTCGGAAATTTTTTGTATGAAATTGATCACAAACTCTAGAAATGGATACGACTTCTTTAGCTTTTGCCCCAATTGATTTTTTCCTTCAGTTGGCTCATTGGGGTTGAACTCTAGGATCTAAAATGAAGAGTTGTAGTTAGAAGAAATTTTTAAGCAAGTTAATAATTTCTTGACTGAATAATGGTAACTAATCATTATAGGAATAAAAGTTATTCTAGTGTAATGATTGGATGAGAGTGTTTCAATTTAGTGAAGGAATAACCGACCACCTTTAGGTGGCTTTTTTTCTAACTCACTGAAGCATTATTGTAAACTTAGATGTCAAATAGGGCACATTAAAATTTTGCTAAATTTAATTGGTATTAATGGGTTTTGCACATAATTAATATAAATAGTTTGTATAGTTTCAACAAACTTTAAAATGACTAGTGCTAGAATCAACCTTTTAAGTGCTAAAAAACTAATTTATGACAACTACACTAGCTGAAAAAACACAATCACCTCTGTACTCATCATCGATGATGATTTGTCATACTTGAGGAGTGTCCTCAAGTTCCTACTCAAAATGCATCTTGAAATTTTCGAGATGCTTATGAGAAATAGATAAAGGCAAATGAAAAGGCCCGGAAGTACATACGTGCCAACTTAATTGAAAATTTGGCAAAGAAGCATGAGTCCATGGTCACTGCATGCGAGATTATGGATTCATTGCGAAAGATGTTTGGACAAGTATTCTCAGAGCTCAAGCACAACACTCTAAAGTTCATTTTCAATCCCGTATGCAAAAGGAGAAGAAGATGGAGAAAAAGATGGAGAAGAAGGAGAAGAAGATAGAGAAGAAGAAGAAAAGAAGAAAAGAAGAAGATGGAGATGAAGAAAAAGTCGAAGAAGAAAAATTAGGAGGAGAATAAGAGAAACAAGAACAAGAAGATCGACTAGAAAAAAGAACAATTTGATTCATTTTGAAAAATCTAACAATTCAAGAAGAAGAGAAAGAAAAAGAAGTTGATAATCCTTTTCTTTTGTGAAGAAACACATTGATAATCAGAGGAAGAAGAACAAGAAATCCTAACAGAGGATGAAGAGGAAGAAATCGACAATCAAGGACGAAGAAGAAATCGCGCATAAGTTCAAATAAAAGAAGGGCATTTGGGGTATTTCTAAGAAATAAAAATGTTGTCCAAGTTTAAGAAAAAAAATCACTGTTTTTTATTTTGCTATATTTGAAATTATTTTCATAATTTTATCATTTAATAACAATTTCCTTATCTTAAATATATTTAATTAGTTAATTAAGGTTAGTTAAATCAAGCGAGTACAAAAAATCATTTTCAATATCATAATTAATTACTAAATTATTTTTCAGGTTTTTTTAAATATAGAAAGATGAATCAACTTATTTATAAATATAGTAAAATTTCATTATCTAATAGACAGTGATAGACACACATTTATCAGTATTAGTGATAGACATTGATAGATACTGATATTGTCTATCATGGATAGATAGTGACATTTTGCTATATTTGAAAATATTTACAACAGTTTTTTCATTTAAAATAATTATCCTATTTTTTTTATAAATAGTTAATTATTTATTGTAATTAGTTATTATTACTTATTAATATATCATAATTATAAAAAAATGTTACTATTACTTATTAACCTATCATATATTTTTTTCTTTTTTAATTTTTAAATACTATTTTTTTATTAAAATATATTTTCTTATAGTATTCAATTAAACTTAAATTAAATTTATAATTATTAATTCTGAACTAAATTAGTTAAAGATAATTTAACATTAAATTATAATTAATAAGATATTCATTAAAAATATTAATTGGTTAATTTTATAAACTACTCATTTCCAAAAATTAATTAAAATTATTATTTGAATGATACTTATCGTTTAACTAATTAATCTTTTACATTAAATGAGACTATTACGTTGATTCTATAAATTAAATATAGACATAATTTTTATTCATAAAATTCAGATGACATTTTCTATGCACAATCTCGAGTGTTAGACTCAAGATTTTGTTGGTTCTATAACTAAAAAAAACATCAATTTTAGAGATATAGACCTTATTAACAATACATATTTCACTTTTGTCCAAAACTATAAAACTATCAACTTTTACCTTTATAGAGGGGATTGCGGATTGCATGTTGAAATCCAATTTTTGAAGCCGCAGTTACCAATATTACCCATATTTGCACGCGTACTAACCAAAGACCAATATGAAAAATATAATGAAATCTGAATTTTTCAAATAATGTCATAACTATCCACGTTGGAGACGTCTTACTCATCGTGAAATTATGGTAACTCTAACTCGATGTTGATGTTCATTACGATTTTCATTTTTAATCATCATTTCTCACGGATGCCCTTCCACCCTAATATTAAATATCGTGCGAGAGTATATGACTTGCAATAGGGTGTGACTCTTTTTTCCTAGGCAAGTTCTTCTGAAGGTGAATGTGGTTACTGTGTTGATTTATCAAGTGGCTATCAATGGCAAGTAGCCGTTAGGTCTCTTGATGAGGAAAATTAGAGATAATTAGTATATTTTAATTAATATTTAGCTTAGATTAATTAATGTTTAATTAGACTTAGTTAATTATGTTATTTTTTTTGTAAGGCTATAAGTAGCCAATTTAGAGTTGTATATCCATTTGATTATTTGAAGAGTTTCTTATCTAGCCATAGATTTGGTCTAAATACTTAAACCCGTTGTATCACTTCTTCGATGACAACAAAATATAAGTGTTTTAGGGATATTTGGCGAAACTGTAGAGGTTCGTCGAAGATGGAAGAAGGCCGACATTGTGGACAGGTTCATTGCCACAGGTGGAGTTATTGGCATTATGAAGGTTTGTTAGAGATAAAAATACATGAGATGGAATTGAATGTGAGAGGGGGATAGGATATATAACTTAAAAAGATGTTCACGGGGGTGTTTGGCGCATAGAATTGAGTTGAATTGAGTTGATAATTATTATATAGGGAGTAAAATTATCGGTGTTTGGGGTGCAGAGTTGAGTTGAATTGGAATGTCTGTATTCAAGGTGCTGAGTTGTGTTGACTGTTGAGTTGAGTTAGAAAATTTGGATTTAAAGTGCACAGTTGAGTTGAGTTGAGGTATCTGGTATAGTTTTTTAAACTAAATTAATTTTGTCTTAGATTTGTTTTTTGCTATTTTTTTAAATTTTCCACTGTATACACATTTTTCTATAATTTTTAATACTAAAAAATACTTAATTTTTTCCTCATTCTTAAAACATAACAAATTTCTACAAAGTAAATATATAATAAACACAAATTTTGATTTAATTTTTTAATACTCTATTACATAACATATTTTTTTTCCATTCCTAAACACAAAAAGTATTACAAACAAATGAAAAAATTTCACAACTTCTTAGGCATCATTCATGAATATTGTAGAAGCTTAAAATTGGAACAACTTTTTGTTTTTCCTTCTAGAAAAATATAATATATTTTTACCATATAATTTGAGAACTCAATTGCATAACAATTTTATTTACATCCCCAAAGACATGTTATATTCCATTAAAATGAACATTTTCTCTACTCAACCCTCAATTAATTTCAACTCAACCATAAATATTAATTAAAAAATTCTTATTTTGTTGTCTGTCAATATGTGAAATATGAATTTCAATTTTTATAGTTAATGATTTTTCCCATTTTTTGTGCAAGCATTTCATTATTTCCATTTTACACTAAGACAACGAAATGATATATATATATATATATATATTTGTGCAAACTCGCTTTTTCCAAACACTTTTTATGGTTAATTTTTATGGTGGGACACTTGCAGATTTAACAAAAAAAAAAAAAAAAAGAAAAAGAAATGGTATATTGCAAGCATATCCATATTTTTTCACTTTTGCGAATGTAACAAAGAACTTCAGTCTAACCCAATTAGAATTGGTAAAAGTCTAAAATATATTTTTATACATCCAAATCATGCAAGCATCTTGTGAGAAGGGAAAAGACGTCTTCCAAAGTACATTTGATATATACTTCATTAATAAAGAACCAAGTATATTAGTGTATTTATATACCTTTTTTTTTTAGCGAAGCTAATTAAGTAATCATCTTAATAATGCATTACAAATACACAAACAGCATACATAAAAATGTATTTTTAAATGAGTATTTTGATATGTCAACATTAAACTTAAATAATTTTGTATAGATGTTAATATACTAATAATAGTCCAATGTTACATTTACTTGCATTTTGAATGAATGTTAATGTATACTATTGGTACACTTCAATATTGATACAACAATGATATATATACTTTATAGCTAGTGTATCATTGATGCTTAATAGCGTAATGCTATACTTGAATTTTTAACATGTTTGTTGATTGAAGTATTTACTCATTCATGTTTGACATACAATATATTATTAATACATTTAGAATTATCATTCTTATAAAATGAAACACTCTCCAAAATAATTAAGTTGCTGATTGAATGTTAATTTTTGTTAGATATATTAATTGTAGATATACTTCGAATTTTGATTGATGCTGGATATATGGTTGATACACTCATGTATTACTTCAATTATTTATTGATTGATGTCTGATGCACTTTATATATGATATACTAATGATATACATATAATATCATATTGATAAAAGAAATACATGTGTTTTACTTCAAAAACAAGATACAGATTGAATGTTGATTATTTGAGATATACTACTGATACACATGTATTGGGGAATGTGGATTAATGTTAGATATGCTGCTAATTCGTGTCTTACTTCAAGTATTCATTGGCTGATGTTTAATACGACACTCATGTCTTATATATTATATATTGCTAACACATTTGGAATATCATGTTGATAAAATGAAATACATATGTTTTACTTCAAATACTTTACTAATTGAATGTTAATTGTTGTTAGATATATATGCTACTGATATACTTGGAATGTATTGTTAGATACTATTGATACCCTCATGTATTATTTTAAATATTTACTAATTGATGTCTAATACACTCTGTTGAACGAGAAATCAGCTAATTATAAGTTTCCACGTCATCTCAACGAAAGCCCGAGTCTATTGTGAAAATTATAGATTGGATCAGGCTGAACAATTAAAATCACATGGGTCTAAGATCCAGCCCAATTCAAGGCCATGGTGGAAATTTGGACCAAAGAAAAGACTAGGCTTAAGGCCAACTTTAGCTTAGGCCCAAGCCCATATAAGGCCCATGGGAAACCTCTATAAATAAAGGTCTTACCTCTTCATTTGAGGGGGGAAGTTGGAAGAATTGAAGGCCAAAACTCTCTGAAGATCTGAAGTTTTGAAGATTGAAGCTCTAAAGAATATAACTCCTCTCAAGCTCTAAAGACTAAAGCTCTCAAGCTTTCAGGCTCTGAAAATCAAAGCACTAAAGCTTTTAATATCTGGAGAATATAACTTTTCTCAAGCTCTAAAGACTGAAGTTCTAAAGCTCTCAAGATCTGAAGTCCATATGACTAAAGCTACGAAGATCTAAAGAATATAACTCTCCTAAAGTTTTAAGGCCGATCCTCCAAGAAGTTCAACAAGCCCAAAGGTCAATCATCCAAGAAGTTCAACAAGCCTAAAGGTCGATCCACCAAGAAGATCAACAGGCCTAAAGGCCGATCCTCCAAAAGATCATCAAGTCCAAAGGTCGATCCTCTAAGAAAATCAACAAGTCCAAAGGCCGATCATCCAAGAAGATCAACAACCCAAAGGTCAATCATCCAAAAAGATCAACAAGCTCAAAGACATCTAAGAAGATCAACAAGCCTAAAGATCGATCATCCAAGAAGATCAACAAACTCAAGAGCTGATCATCAAGAAGATCAACAAGCCTAAAGGTTAATCATCCAAGAAGATCAACAAGCCCGAAGGTCGATCCTCCAAAAATATCATCAAGCCCAAAGGTCAATCCTCTAAGAATAAACGAGTCCAAAGATCGATCCTCTAAAAAGATCAATGAGCCCAAAGGCCAATCATCTAGAAAGATCAATAAGCTGAAAGATTAAAGTTATTTTTTTTTCTAAAGAAAGCATTAGAGGATTATGTAATTAGAGATTTTACACATTATATTGAAGAAATTAATACAAATATAAAGTTCAAATTCCACGAGTTAAATTTCTTCAGAAATCTCCTTGAAAAAATTAGCACACCCGATGGGACCATCTCTACCTTTCATCTCTTTCTCTACAACAAAAAGAAGTCATGACATCTAAAACAACACTTCCAAAACTTAAAGTGATGTTTACATGAGAATAATTACTTGAAGTTTTTCCAAGGAAATTCAACGATCTGAAGAGCTGCCATCCTTTGAGGTAGCGAAGAATATAGGGGAGCAACTACTGAAATCAACAAATAGTGGGATTGTTGTCAAAGAGAATCCATTTTCTAATGAAGCCACTTCATTTTTTGAACAATCAAGCAAAGAAGCTTTAGAACCCAATATAATGTCAGTCATGATGACAGGCGTGGGTAAAAATGAAGAAAGAATGACTGAACTAGAAAAGAATGTGTGCTTGCTAATGAAGGCAATAGAAGAGAGATTATAAATAAAGCCAAACACCTGCTATCAAGGATAACGACAAAGAGAAGACAATCTTGCAAGAAAACCAACAACAATAATCAACTCCAGCTGCTTCGTTATCAGTGCAACAATTGCAAAATATGATCACAAACTTTATCAGGGCCTAGTATGGTGGTCCTTCTCAAAGTTCTCTCTTGTATTCTAAACCATATACAAAAAGAATTGATAATTTAACAATGCCAACTGGATACCAGCCACCTAAATTTCAAAAATTTGACGGGAAGGGCAATCCAAAGCAATATGTTGTTCATTTCATTGAAACATGTGATAAACGTTGATAGGCAAGAGGGCTTATTGGTCAAACAATTCATTCGAATGTTAAAAGAAAATGCTTTTGATTGGAACACTGACCTCGAGGTTGTATCAATTGACAGTTAGAAACAACTTGAAAAGGAGTTTCTAAATTGTTTCTACATCATAAGATGAATAGTCAGTATGTTCGAGCTCACCAACACCAAGCAACAAAAAGGTGAACTCGTTATCGATTACATAAATCGTTAGAGAGCTGCAAGTATGGATTGCAAAGATCGTCTCACTAAATTGTTTGTCGTTGAGATGTGCATTCAAGGCATGCATTGAGGACTTCTTTACATTTTTCAAGGTATAAAGCCTCACATCTTTGAAGAACTAGCAACTCACGCCCATGATGTGGAGCTAAATATCACTAGCTGAGGAGACAAAAATATATTAATCCATAATGTAAAGAATGAAGAAAATTGATATGACTTTAAAAGAATTTATGGTTTTTAATACAAGCCTTCTTAAGTCGTCTTTCAAATGAAAAGACAAGAAACCTGAAAAGCATCAAGAATATGAAATATGTCGCTTAACTTTGCAAGAAAGACGAGAAAAAGTCTATCATTTTCCTAATTCTTAGATAAGAAAAAGCCTATCATTTTCCTAATTTTAACATTCCTAATATGTTAGAACAACTACTAAAAGGAAGGTTGATTCAATTTCTCGAGTCTAAACGATTGAAAGAGATGCAAGAAAAGTGTGCTTTAAATGATCGAAAGAGATGCAATCGAATCATATTACAATAACGGCAAATAGATGCAATCAAATATGCTCTAACCAGCTCTGCCATAAAAAAGTGTGCTTACTCCAATTTAGAACCTTGGAATGGTATCTGTTTGGTTTCAAAACAAACGAATAGAAAATAATGAATGGGTTGAATCCCGCAGTGGAAGCGTTATGAACGCCTTGAATCCCACAATTCAATTTTTACATAAACAAAATTAGTATACTAAAACAGAATAGAAATATGTAATATAGCATGCTTAAGGGAAAAATATTAGAATCATTCTTACCTTTGTAGATTCCCAAGCTTCATGATCAATCATCTTTAAGTTCCAACGAATGGTGCTTCCAACGATCTTGATCATGAACAATTTCTTGAATAATCTCGAATACTACCACGAGAGTAACCTCGTTATTCTCTAGGATTCTAATAGAGCGATAGGTGGTATCCAACTATTAGGAGAGGGAGAGGAGAAAAGGGTTTTGGAGAGTAGAAAGGATTCTCTTCGTTGCTTAAGAAAAATTTTGCACAATAATACTTGTGTGTGGTGTGTTGTCAGTGCCAATCTCCCCTGAAGGGACTATAGGAAGGTCTTTATATAGATAAGGTGTCACACCCCCTCCCGAGCTTACCTATAGAACCCGAATGGAGGCGTGAGAATGACATATACCACCCTTTTGTGATACCTACTACCCATCTGAACCTTTTTGCCTTTTACTAAACTTAAAGCCAAGTAAAAAGGAAAAAAAAAAGTAGCAACTATTTGGCTGAACTTTATTACAAACAGTATAGCGTTTATACAACTTCCAGACTTAACTACAAATGGTTACAACAACAACTTAAATCCGAAAGTGTGGCTGTGGCGTGGCAAACCTTGACCTTAGCAGCAACTTGGTACTCCTCATCTTTCTCTACCGGGAAAAGCACATGAAAGAAAAGAATGAGCTTCAAGAAGCCCAGTGAGTGGTAACAACATAACAAGTCTCTTTCAACTTATAGCAATAAAAGCATATCACATTACGAGATTAACATTCAAACCTCAGTCTCGAATGAGTCTCTTCTCAACCCTACCTACACACACGGTAGATAGTTAAAACTAATACTTATTTAATCTCCTATGTTTCCTATGTGCACATAGATCCCTGCTTATGGGCTCAGAAGCTAGGCCCATCGGTCCTCCGACCATCCCATACGAGGTTCCTCTCACAGGCTCTAGAACTAGGCTTCATGGCCCCTTGACCATCTCTTGAGATTCTGCTCCAGGCTTAGGAACTAGGTCTGTTGACCATCTGGCCATCCCGACCACATATTCTCATTCTCGTTCTGGCTACTCATTCACAACATAAACATAAATCATAAAAGATATGCTTAAGACCTTAAAAGAATACCACTCACCTTGTTTTGCTGGAACCTTTCTCTCTTTCCAATTTCTCTGGTTTCCTCTGGCTTCCTTTTGAACCCATAAAATTTGGCCTTTAAACTCCACCGTAAGAGCTCAGAATCTCAAGATTACTCCACCTTGCTCGGCTTTCACCAATTCTGTGAACACTTCTCAGTTTCTTTTGATTTTGATAGCCTTTCTCTTAGATTTTCCTTGCAGTAGCCCTCACCTAGAAACTACACTCAGTTTCTGAGATTTTGGCTCAAGAATCACCATATTTGCACGAGTAGTTGGGAGAACTTCTCGTTTGAACTTAGTGCTAAGTCTGCCCTCAAGGACCGGATAACACTTGCACCTTCTGCCTTCTTGATCAATGCATGGTCTTACTATCAACGCATGTTCTTCATGATCAATGCAAGTCCTACTCCAAACTTGCCTTCAACTACTCTTCCTATCTTTCTTTAAAGAGAATTGGCATTATGAACTGAAGAGAAGCCTTGAGGTGGTATTTATAGGCCTTTAGCAACCGATCCTCATCATCTCTTAAGGCTCCAACGCATGACACTTCCTACTTAGTGAACTTTTGGAGTGTCTTCACCTTGCATTGTCACCACCTACTTCCCTTCCACCTCCTACTTTGAGGTGTTTTCTCCATCTTTAACCAAAGCCGCTCCCTTAATTTTCATGTCTTCGCATGTGCCCACCTCAATTTGCATGAACTCCAAAACATCCCTTAGTTAGCCACATGTCTGGATGAGTTACTAACTCAACCTTGCTCTCCATGTTTCCCTTGTCATCGCATCCCTCCAACTACATGGCCACATGCTTACTTGATCGCATGACTTGGCCATCGCATCACCCTTCTTTGTGCCACACTAACCTCAAGTCATTGCAAGCCCTTACTTGGCCACATACTCTTCTCATTGCATGACTCACCCTTGGCGCATGCGTTCAACTAGGACTATGACCATCGCATCTTTTCCATCGAATGCCACCACGAATGCCAATTCCATGCCCAGGCTATTCTTACAATAAACGCCTGTGAAGCCCTTTCTAACCTCAAATGCCCTAGTCACCGCATGTAGGCCGTGGCTTACCCTCCTAATGCGATCAACTAACCTTCTTCCTACAACATAAAATTAACTTATACCTTTTTATTTCTCTAATTACTCACCTAAGTAGGGAAAATAGGATTCGAATTTCACAATTACCTCCTCCTTAAGAAAATTTCGTCCTCGAAATTTGCTCAGACTTACTTGTAATTAGGGTTTCACAACATCCTTTGGTTGTGAGACTTTATAACCTTCTTCTTTAACACGCTTCCGCTACGCTACTCTGACATTAATTTCCTTAGTTTGTCCAATGGTACTTCTTCTAGCCACCTCCTGGCTAGTCGTCGAACCAAACTATCTACAATTAACTTTTCTATCTCAAACTCTAATAACTTAATTCATTCTTACCTTCCCCGATAGATCTTTAGGTAGTGTTATGAGTTCTAGCTCGGGTTGTCTGCTAGGTCTGCCACTTCCACTTCCTCTAGTCTAACTTTGACTAATTACCAGATTTCTCTTTAAACCTATGGAATCTACCTTACCACACAACTCTTTGGTTTTCCTGAACTCAAACATCAGGTTTCCTAGAAACTTATGCTCTAATATCAACTTGTCACACCCCCTCCCAAGCTCACCTCTAGAACTTGAATAGAGGCATGAGGATGGTAAATACCACCCTTTTGTGATACCTACTGCCCATCTGAACCTTTTTTCCTTTTACTAAACTTAAAGGCAAGTAAAAGAAAGCAGCAACTGTTTGCTATAAACTTTATTACAAATAGTATAATGTTTATACAACTTCCAGACTTAACTACAAATGTTTACAACAACAACCTAAATCCGAAAGTGTAGCTGTAGCATGGCAGACCTTGACCTTAGAAACACCTTGGAACTCCTAATCTTTCGCTACCTAGGAAGAAAAATATGAAAGAAAAGAATGAGCTTCAAGAAGCCCAGTAAGTAGTAACAACATAACAAGTATCTTTCAACTTATAACAATAAAAGCATATCACATTACGAGGTTAACATCCAAACCTTAGTCTCGAATGAGTCTGTTCTCAACTCTACCTACACACACGGTAGATAGTTAAAACTAATACTTATTTAATCTCCTGTGTTCCCTATGTGCACATAGATCCCCGCTTATGGCTTAGAAGCTAGGCCCGTCGACCCTCTGACCATCCCATACGAGGTTCCTTTTACAGGCTCAGGAACTAGGCTTCATGGCCCCTTGACCATCTCTTAAGATTCTGCTCCAGGCTTAGGAACTAGATCTGTTGACCATCTGGCCATCCCGACCACATATTCTCATTCTCGTTCTGGCTACTCATTCACAACATAAACATAAATCATAAAAGATATGCTTAAGACCTTAAAAGAATACCACTCACCTTGTTTTGCTAGAACCTTTCTCTCTTTCTAATTTCCCTGGTTTCCTCTGGCTTCCTTTTGAACCCATAAATTTTGGCCTTTAAACTCCACCGTAAGAGCTTAGAATCTCAAGATTACTCCACCTTGCTTGGCTTTCACCTATTATGTGAACACTTCTCGGTTTCTTTTGATTTTGACAGCTTTTCTCTTAGATTTTCCTTATGGCAACCCTCACCCAGAAACTACACTCAATTTCTGAGATTTTGCTCAAGAATCACCTGATTTTCACGAGCAGTTTGGGAGAATTCCTCGTTTGAACTTAGTCCTACAGTCTGTCCCCAACGCCAGATAGCACTTGCACCTTCTGCCTTCTTGATCATCACATGGTCTTGTTATCAACACATGCTTCTCATGATCAACGCAAGGCCTACTCCAAAATTGCCTTCAACCACTCTTCCTAACTTTCTTTGAAGAGAATTTGTGTTATGAACTGAAGAGATGAACAAGACAGGGGGGAGAAAGTTAAACTTAAAAAAATATATATAACAAATAAAATATTAGTTTTAAATTTTATTTTATTTTATTTTGTTTTACTTTATTCTTTCAACCCAAATAATTATATACATATATACATATATATTTTTAAAATTCGTTCATTTCCCTCTTTAAAACCCACTTTCAGAGTTAAACCAATTCTCCCAAATAACATCTCACTTTTGACATTAACTTAGAATAAATTCACTAAAATTTAAATTAATTACGTCATAAGTCCAAATCTTTCCTTTAAATAAACTGAATTTCGAAATTAACAAAATTCTCCTCGAATTTTGTGGAAATACATAATTTGAATTATTAAAAGCTCGAGATGTTACATTTTCCACTCCTGAAAAAGCTCCGAATACTAAGTCCTCATCTTGTCCTCTCGCTCCCACGTAGCCTTCTTGAACTAGTGATTCTACCAAAGAAATTAGTGCTATTTCCCTGTTGCCTAACGTTTTTTAAGGAAATCGAACATGAAGATTTCCATGAGCAGCGGAAAGATCATTCCAAATTACAATCATATATGAACTTTACAATTACAATCTCAAACAGAAACATACAGTTATGCATTAATTACAGAAATTACAGCATGATATACAGAAGATCAAGGATAAACGTTACACACTTTTGAAGACTCATTGTCAAACTTCTTGATCACGAATGCTCGATCACTGCAATACAACAACACACGAACGCTCGTCCAACACGATCGCTACACTGCATGAACACCGTGCACTCGAACTGAGCGATCGCCTTGGTCACGAACACCCCGAACAAAACGAATGGCCTCCACAGAACCTTGACAGTGTCGAGTTGAGTATGACACCACCAAGAAGGCTACCTTGGTATTCTTGGTGTGAGAATCCAGAAGGTGGGCTCTGTGTGGACTTGGTTTGAGGTAGAAAGAAGGAGAAACCACAATCGTGTAAGCGATTGAGCAAGTGGGAGACGGAAAGAACCTATCGTATAGGTCGTTGCCCAATCATTTAAGAAAAACTAAGCGATCATCTAGCAAAAGTTATGTGATCATTTAACTCATCGCTTAGTTGAGTGTATGTCGCCTACTAATACTCCATGATCGTTTACCTAACTCCAAGATGTCGTTTAGTAAATCCAATTTACTTGACAACTTTCCGTGAGTATTTTTCAGAGATTGGAAAATCTCAAAACAACAATTTTCAACATTACCAAAATTAGGAAAACATTTTTTCTTTTATCTCACAGTTACCATGAAACCACCAATAACCTCCCACTAAATTTGTTATTACAGAAAAAAAGTTAATTATCCAACAATTAATAATATTATAAATATAAATGATAACTAACTTACCATCTTATATTTATAACCTATAGTTTTAATATTTCATCTCATGAAACATATAAACCATAGCTCTTTTTCTATTCCATGGTACTTAATGTAAATCTCATTTACCTTAATCCTCCACTTGATGTATCTCATACATCATACCAATCATATCATATATAATCGAATTACCTCTTGTCAATTTGAACATTTCAAATCAACACCAAGAATTGATCCTCAGCTTGAATCGATTGAACTACCAAGGGGATCTTATGGACCTATAGCTCGAAGCTCCAACGGCACGTGAATAACTGACTAAACTCTTTAGTCACGGGATCTACCATCTGTTAACTGCTAGGCACTCCACTAAAAACCAACAACTGAACTCTTCTTACCACAGATATATTATGTGTCCATCTTAACCAATCAACAGTGCGACAACCTTTCACAGATCGCTCGTAAGTACAACTTGGCCAATAATCGTTATACCCCTATAGTTACATCTAACTCCTTAAGTACCATTGATCACTCTAATGAACATAAGTCATAGTCCTACTATGACTGAGTCATCTCTTCCAAAGAGAAGTTGTGGCCACTATGTTCAAGCCCCGAAATCAACCCTTAAGGGAGCAATTTTTCTACTTATCTTTGCTTCGGGAAAGAAGTGAATTCCATCTTGTGTATTAAGTTCCCAGCTCCTAAATCAGACAAGTCCCCAAAAAGGTAGGCATGTTGAGTATGCAATCTTGCCACTCTCACCCCTAATCAAAGGACCGCCCTAAAAGGCAGAAGTTCTCAAAACACTCAGGATTGAAGTCGTGTCACCTATAGTCGTTTAGGTGAGATGTAAGTCTCTAGTATCAACGATGTTATATACAGAGTCTAGTCATCTTGTGGTCTGATCTGATATAAACTCTTTGTATAGGACACTCCCGCTCGCATGTCTCCACGTGAATGGTCAAGATCTACCATCTGTAGTCGTTTACAACACTTGCAAACCTCTAGAAATCGGACTGTATCCGTAGTGTTACCAGGTTTAGGTATCCCACCATAATCCTGAAAGAGCGAAACAACATGCAGCGGAAGTATCAAGGATCCATAAGCATTCTAATTCACTAATTTTGGCAAAAACTAAAGCATGCTCTTCTTAAAAAATGGGTTTTCAAAACATACCTTTGAATAACTCTCAAAGAAAACGTTTGTACAACTGTTGTCTTCACTTGATATCACCGTGAACCACCTCAAATCCTTCCCTACTATGCTTTTGGAGCTTTAGGTAGAGTTATGGGACTCAAGAACATCTTGAAGATGTGAAGAAGCAAGAAGATCTCACAGCAGCCGATAGAAGAAGACGGTTTCTTCTTCACAGAAAATTTTCTCTCAAAATTCTGCATTAACCTTTCTCCAACGACTCCAATCTTCTTTATATAGTAGATAAACATGCAAAGAAATGGAGTGCATGGCTTGCAAATCATGCTTGGAGAATCAATGTAGAGAAGATAATGGCTTTTATGTGAGCATGAAGATGAAGGTAATGGAGAAAATTGAATCCCCATTTTGTGCAAACATGAAAAACCAATTTTCCATTTTCTTTTAAAACAAAAAATGATTTTAAAACCATTTTAATACAAAAATGATTTTCTTTAATTAATTTCATAAATTAATTTTAAAATATTAATTAATTTAATATCAAATATTAAATTAATTTTTGCACAATAATCATCTTCATATATTTAAATCATATTTAAATATCTCTTGTTCCGTTTAATTTGAATGTTTCAAATTAATTTCTCAAGGTACCCTTAAGCTTATCCATTTACGAGCTAGTAGGGGGACCTCGCGGACCTACAGATCATTGACTTCAATGATTCGAGATTAATCGGCTAAATTCATTAGTCCAATCTAACCCCCATTCGTTAACTAATGGGACACTCCATTATAGCCCATAGTTGAACTCCCCTCATTGTAGATATATTATGCCCACTTAATAACCATAATCAGTAAGTCGATCCTTCACAGGTTGTTTGTAATCACAGCTAGGTCAAAAATACCATTTTATCTCTATGACTACATCTTGTTCTTTAAGTTCTTATTGATCCTCTAATGAACAATTCTGATTCATAATCTTTATGAATCAAATCCTTTCTCTATCATGAGAGGCGGGGACTCGTTTGTTCAAGACCTGGAGTCAGTACTTAAGAGAACAACCAATCTGCTAACCCTAAATATGGTAGGAGTGAATTCCATATTGCAAGGCTATGTCCCCAGCTATTCATTCGGTCTTATCCCTAAAATCGTAAGCTTATTGAGTAGTGTTGTTGGACTATTCTCACCGTTTGCAGATCAAAGGATCCCGAACAAACAAGAGTTTATAACTAGCTCAGGATTAAGATCAAGTTAACCTAGGTTATAAATTAAATGAAATAGTCAGTTTTAACAGCAAACGGTCTTTATAAAGAAAAATGACTATTTTCGTGGTCCAGTCTATATGTAAACTCATTGCATAGGATGCCCCCACTCTCATGTCTCAACATAAACGATTTCTAGATCACATCGTTTGTAGAACCTTACAACTTCCTGTAACAACTACAGAGTAGGCCGAATCCAATAGTGTTACCAAGATGAGATACCCAATTTCATCCATATACTTATTAGACCATTTAGGTTATATACTGTCAACTTGATCTTGTTTATGTCACTATATAAAGTTACAGCATTCAGATTATAGCCAAGGATACGTTTATTGGATTTTCATAATAAGATGCAAAAACAACAAGTCATTATTATTAATAAAATAGAATGTTTAACACGAACTGCGAGTTCTAGAACATTCCCAAAAATCTCCCACTTGGATTAAAACTCCAGTGAGAAGAAATATATACAATATAATGTTGAGATACATAATGGGAAAAATACAATAAACTAGGGCATCTACAATACCATAGCCATTCTCCCGCTTGCCCTAGATTACACTACTCGTAGTCCTAGTCCAACTAGGTGGCCCTAAAAAACTTTATCTGAGAGAGCCTTGGTGAATGGATCAGCAAGGTTGTCTTTAAAGGCTATCTTTGTGACGAGCACATCTCCTCTGTGTATGATCTCCCGGATGAGATGGCACTTTCGTTCAATGTGTTTACCACGCTTGTGACTCCTGGGTTCCTTTGAGTTAACAACTGCATCATTATTGTCACAATACAGTGTTATAGGTAGGTACATATTTGAACTGACTTCCAAATCAGCTAAGAATTTACGTAGCCATACTGCTTCCTTAGCAGCTTCGCATGTAGCCACGTATTCCGCTTCCATGGTGGAGTCAGCGATACAACTTTACTTGATGCTTCTCCAAACTATAGCTCCTCTGTTACGAGTGAAAACTAAACTTGAGGTAGATTTCCTAGAATCTACGTTAGTCTGAAAATCAGAATCGGTGTATCCCGTAAGGATCAAATCCTTAGGTCCATACACAGGCATATAGTCCCTCGTTCTCTTATGACGGGCATAAATGCACATCATTATAGGTCTTTTATTTAGAATTATGAGGGCTGTTAAGTAAAAGATGCGGCGATTATACTTAGAATTCATGAGAAAATGAGTTTGCGTCTATCGGCATTAAGAATCTCGGCTACCCCACTATTATGCATTATTATGCGTTCAATTGTTTATTTTTGTAGCTAACGCAGGAATCGATCGCATACGCGAAAGTCGGGCTATCGCAAAGACAACCACATGCAGGGAATCTCTCCATCATAGAGGCAAACACATACGTTCGATGCATGGATGTTACGGCCATCAAGCGAATGCCGTCATCACGGAGAGATTGCGACTACATAATAATAACCATAATAGAAAGGCGATCGCAAGGTTGGTGGAATGCAAGCATGAATGCATACATTGGGATTATCAAAAGGTGATGTTGACATTTCACCTACCACGCCGTTAGCAACAGAGATTCAGAAAAGGACCATCACACCACGAGTGTCAAATTCTGAGCAAGTCCATTAATGTTGTCGGTGATCAAGCTCTATAAATAGAAGCCGTTGAGTAGAATTTCAAATCATCCAGGGTTTTTTTCCTGAGGGCAGAACCTTGTGATCTAGACCAAAACATGAGAAGATAGCTTGAGAGTTCTTCATCCCCTCAACCATTCCGAGTGACGATCGGACCCTTTCGTCGGAGTTAGAGCTCGAGAGAGTCTACTCCACCACCCATCCATGGCACCACCAGCAGTCTTGACATACATCTGCTGGAAGCAAGACATTGCTTCCAACTGGCCCTCCATTTCTCTTCTTTCCTTTGTATTGTATTACATTTTGGCTTAAGGAATTAATACATTTTGTGATCAATGCATTTCTATATTTTTCTACGATTCCATCTCCATCTTCTTTTACTTAGCATCCTTTACTTTCATTGCACCATTAAGTAAGATTGTTAGAGTATCACATACTTAATCATGTGGCACAGGGATATGAAGCATGTAGCAAACCATCAGGAGGTGTGCGTTGCATGAGTATTGTGAGAAAACCTTATTTACTTAGTGTGAAGCTGTAGCAATGTTTGTCTATAGGCGGACGCAGTGCTTCTATGAGTAGAATAAGCAGCAACCAACTGCCTGGGAGGGTAAATAGTTGATCGCATTAAGCAATGTAAGCAAGTGTTCACTAGAGATAGGAATAATCTTACGTCACCCATGGTTATGTGATTACCTTGTCTTATGTATGCGACCATCAGCCCTTTAGAGCTACTCGAGAGAGAGTCTATAGAAAGAACCTAAAACTTGAGAGAGCTAGGTTAGAATCTAGGCTTGAAAGAGATAGATTAAGATCGCATAAGCAAGAATGAAGACCTAGGAATAAGCTCCGTTTGCTATTACACATCGCATGCGTCTTTGTCAGGTGTGTATAGCATGATCGCATAAGTTTGCATTGGCTGGGGTTACCCTTGCAGTCAAGCTTAGTGTTGCAGTGAAGACATCATCGCCTTTTCATCTATTTTTTCATGCATTTTACTACGCGTTAACAGTTGCCGTGTCTCTACCTCTCAGTCATACTTCCACCGTTTAATCTGTTAATTAGGAGTAGAAGTAGTGCATAGCCTTTCAACCTCAAATTCTTTTATTCTTCGGCGAAAACACACTACTGCATAGCATTTAGCTACAAGTCCCTGAGTTCGACCTTGGATCACTCGAGAAACTTGCGTTCTCGTTATACTTGGCGAGAGCACAAGAAAACTTGTGATAGGAACGCATGGTCATTGTATAAGAGATTAACGCATACATCCCATTCCAACGCATGATGATGCGTTTTTAATGCGATGAAATAATGGTGTAGAATGCGATGGTGGAATATGCGTTATGCATGCAAGTTTTCTCAGCAAGACCCAAGTATAAATCCTACTGAGTTGAATGGTAAGCCCAGGGTCGAACACAAGGACTAAGAACACAGTATGCGTTGGTAAATTTCGATTACTTTATGGTAAAAAAATAAATCAAAGTGTTGGTTGGTTTGTTGTTTAAGGTATAAAGTTAATGCAGCGAATTTGAGAAAAGAGTTAATTATGCGAAAGATACAATGAGTATGCAGAGGAAGGGGTTGAGAAGGTCTTTAGCTAGCGTTTCCTGAGAATGCGTTCATGCTATACGATCATGCTACACTCATGCGACAACAATTCATTTTCCAATGCAAATGTGATAGCTTCTAGTTTTAGGACGCATGTGATGTATGCAATGATGTCTATAGAGCTTATTCCTAAGTCTCTACTTCTTGCCTATGTGATGATGAAGGATGCACACAGGTACAAGGTGACCGCATACAATCATATTTTATCTCTAGGGTGCATGCGATGCGTTAATAGCAAACATAACTTATTCCTAAGCTTCTATCTCTTGATTATGTGGTTCTAATCTGACTCTCCCGAGCCTAGATTCTAATCTGACTTTTCTAAGCCTAGATTCTATCCTTAGACTACCCTCCCGAGTATCTCTAAAGGACAAATGACGCATAGATAATACAATATGATCGCATAAAGTGAAGATCCAAGGTTATGCTAGCTAAGTGCTTCTCAACCAATTCAACAGATTTAGCTACTCATGCATAATGTAAAGAGAGTGGACAAATATAAAGATGCAATTTCCATTTTATAAATAAGTTTAGACTACAAAATGGCAATGGAAAAATAAGGGTAGAGAGTCTAGTAGCAATATCTTGCTTCCCAAGGCTTTTACATTGAGTTATCTCTATTCTGCCCAAAAGATGTTCTTACTTCTGCAAGAGTTGGCCCTCTCTCAATTTTCAATGCTTCCTGGCACTCTTCCAAGTTTACTAGGATGATCTCTCGGCGTATTCTCCCTTTACTCGCCTTCGCCTTCTAAAATATCTAAAATTACAAACTACGGCTATCTATGGTGAATTCTCCGAATTGAGCAAACTTCTTCAATGAAGGTGGCATTCGATATTTATGGAGATTTAAGGTGAAGAACTTTTTCTCTCGAATGATTGCACTGATGGGATGTCATTAATTCTCCGTCTGATTCACCGAAAAGTTGAGTGTACTTGTTACAGTGTTGTTAACGGCTTGTCAACTTAATTCGGAATCGACCGTCATCAGCTTTCTGTCCCATCGTGATTTATTAAGCTTTCACCTTGATGCACTGACTTTATGCGGCCACCTTCTTGAGCAAATTTTCACGAACTAAGATGGTCTTCAAGGATAAGATTCTTCTTTTCATTCTCTTCCTCTCCAAGAGTATGTTTTAATTATAATGCTTATTCTGTTTTCTTCTCTACACAACTTTTTATCATCATTTTTAACCTTTGGGTCCGTTTTTGGAAAGAATGTGTTTCTGCATAGTTTGACATTATATTTTTACATGTTCATGAATTTGATGTCTCGTTTGGTGCCCGAAACGGCCCCCGGGGCCGTGGGGCCCACGGCTTGGCTGGGGTGTTGCGTTCTTAACCCCTGGGTCCACGAGCTCCGTTCACAAAATCGTCTGGCACACGCCTTTTTTTCATCGTTTTTAATGCCTGGGTCCATTTTTGCGCATTTCCGTGTTGGAAGGTTGGGGAGCGAAAAGTGGGCCCCACAGCCCCGTTTTCGCGCATTTTCGTGCCGAAAGGTTCGGGAGTAAAAAGTGGGCCCCACGGTGTTCGAGGGTCACCTGGAGCGTTTGGGTCGATCGCATAGCCTTGCGGTCGCAATCTCTGAATGAACTCGGACGTTAATTTCTTTGGATTGCAATTCTGCCTTGCGCCAATGCATTTTCTACACAAAATACATAAGTTAACTATTTTTAATGCGATGGACGCATGCGATCACAATGTTATAAACTTAACGCTTTTGGACGCAATTTCATATATTTTTACCATTGCAATCCTTCATTGTTTTATAACTTTGCACTGTAAAAACGTGCATTTCTGCCCGTTATCACACCCCCAAATTTAAAACAATGCTTGTCCTCAAGCATAGACTAAAGATTCTCTTTAGAAAGTCGACCGCCTTCTTCTTTCCCAGATTTCTCAAGGTTGCCTTATTCCGATCCTATGTACCAAAATCTCCTTAATTCTTATCCAGGTCTTTTCTTAAAATATTTCTAAAATTTAGGGACCACAAATTTAACAATAAAAAACACTTTATAGTTTCCGAGGCATTGTATGATTTATTTCATAAAAAAACTTTTTCAACTGAGGCATTCTCAGTCTAAACTCATGTCAATTTGGCAGCGGAGTTGCGATCATTTATTTATGCATTGATACGATTCCTACCTTCGTTTTGTCTTGCCCCCACGTGTGTCATGCGAACATTCAACCACGAGTAGGATCCGATCGCAACGTTATGATGTTTTTTCTTTTTTCTTTTGTAATGCCTAAAAATAGCAAGGTTGAAAAAGAATATTGCACAATAGCAAGGTTGAAAAAGAATATCACACCCCCAAATTTAAACGCAGCAATGTCCTCATTGATGAAAGATTGAAAGAAGTCATGCGATACTCTTAGGAAGTTTTGTAAAAAGTCAGTTTGAAGAAAGCTGGCAGATCACTAACTTCTAGAAATATTTCATGAGATGTCTGTCATAAAATTAAGTTGATTCTAGTATATACGAAAAAAAATAAAGGTGTGCGTTTCATCATTGAAATCATAATTGGCAAAGAGAAATAATGCGGTGACTTACTAAATTAATCAATGTTAAATGATTGCATCGACTAAAGAGGATGCGATGATAAAATTTTCAAAGTTAAAATGCGATGCGAGAGTGCAAAATTTGAAATAGAAAAAGTCAAGGAAAGGTACAACCCCCAAATTTGCTCTGTCGTCTGCATTGTGTGTGAACGAATCCTTCTTTGCAGCGAACTGCTTTTCTTTGATTGCGATGGTGGAATAAAGTAGTTGCGTCTTTTGTGTAGCTCCTCTGCAATCGTTCACCTCGATCGTTGCAAAGAAAACATCGAGAGGGTCAAATAATAGACAGAGTTAACAAAATCGTTTTCCACGATTGTTCAACACGATTGCGGCGCCATTTTTTTTTATATAAATACAAAAAGACAAATATATGATAACGGATAAAAGAAAGGTAACGAAAGTTCATGAATCATTGATAGAAAAAAGGATATTCCAAAAGGATTGCGTCCCTGATGAGGTTGAGTCGCATAGTAACACAGGGACTGCTTATTTCAATCTGGGCTTTTTATGTCCAAGACGACTTCCTCTTCTTTTCTTAGTCTTTGATTGCCTTAATCCAGAGTTTTTCCCTATTGACGTTCATTACAATCTCCCCCTTGTGCACATCAATTTGAGTGCGACCAGTCGAGAGGAATGGTCGTCCTAATATGATGGGCGCATCTTCCTCCACTTTATAGTGTAGAATGATGAAGTTTGCCGGTAAGGTGAATCTGTCAATTGAGACTGCGACATCTTTCAACTCTCCCTTGGGATGTATTCGAGATCTATCCGTAAGTAGAAGAGTCTCTGTCGTGGGTGTTAGTTTGCCCATATCCAATCATTTGAAGATTGATAGTGGCATTAAGTTTATACTCGCCTCAAGATCCCTTCAATTGAGCAAGGTATCATGGAGCTTCCTGGGTCGCAAATTTTTGGTGGGATCATAGCATTTTGCGTTACTGCCACTGTAGTGATCTTTCCTTCATCATTCTTTTTCTTTTTCAATCTTTGCGAGAATGGTGGTAGCTGTACTTCTTCTATCTTGTGTTCTAGAGGCTTAAAGGTGGACGCAACTTCCGGGTTCATCTTCTTGGGCTCTTCTGAATCATATGTCAACAGGTCTTCGGTTGTTGCCACATTCAGGTTGGTCCTAGTGGACTCTTCCCTTTCTTCCGCTGTCGTTTCTTTCTTAGCAAGGAGACTACTAGGCATTGTTCCTTTTTCGTACCCCAAAGTTGCGAGGGAGCTCAGTTAAGCTCAATAACGCTCCTTGCGGTCTACTTTTGAGTTCGCCTGCAATCTATCCCATATGAATTTTAAGATTGCGGATGGATGTCGCTTGATTCTGAAGCACTATTTCATTCTTTTCAATATATTGCTTCAGCAAACTCTCCAAGGATGAAGATTGTGGCGCCTGCGAACTACTGGATCGTGGGAAAAATCCTAGTGGCCCTTCCTTTTTGCACCACTGATTGAAAATTTTGCTGTTGATTTTTCCATGCGAAGTTAAGGTGGTTTCTCTACCCGGGGTTGTATGTGTCAGAGAAGGGGTTATTCTTTATGAAGCATATTGACTGCGGATTCCTTGGGCATTCTTTAATCGAATGTGCTTCTCCATAGATGACACAACTCGTGGTCGTTTAAGCAATTGCGTTGGCCTGCCCTTTTTGCGTTCCCATGCTATTGATTGCAATGCCTTGTATCAAACTCATCATCGCATTCATTTGGGTTTGTAGGGATACGATGGCCCCATTATTTGCATCACTATCTTTAATTCTTAATCTTTTATCGCTTTCTCGTCAGTCCTCGTGATTTTTTGAAATACGATCAAGTATATTTTTTGCCTCGTCATATGTTTTATCGAGCAGACCACCAGCTACTGTCGCATTGGTAGCCGTCTACGATGCTGGGTTCAGTCCGTGGTAGAAAATCTCCATTTGTAAACAATCTGGTAAGCCGTTATGTGGGCAATCTCTTACCAGCCTCTTAAACCTCGCCCAGGTATCACTGAGTGATTCGTCAATTTCTTGTTTAAAATTCGTAATTAACTTCCTCCTTCTCCCGTTCTCCATTGGAGGGAAGTATTTCTTCATGAACTTTTCCACTACTTGTTCCCACGATGTTATCTCCCCTAGTTCGAGAGAATAAGCCCATTTCCTTCTGATCGCATAAGGAAAATGGGAACAACGTTAGTCGAACCTCCTCAGTGGAGATATTTGGGAACACAAAAGTGTTGCAGATTTCAATAAAACTCCGGAGATGGGCGTGCGAATCCTCGCCATGCCTTCCACAAAACTGTCTAGCCGTTTGAATCATCTGCAACATAACCGGTTTCATTTCAAACCTCGATCCGTCTAGAGCTGGCCTCATGATTCCTGGGGAGAAATCATATAGGTTGGGCAACGCATAGTTCCGAATGGGTCTATTGCGGTCATTCACCAGAATGATGGAGTTGGCCATTATATTATTTGCATTTGCGGCCCTCTCTTCCAGTTGTTTCGCCATTCTTGGACTTCTGTCTTTTTGTTGTTGGCGGTAGTTTCTCAATCTTCGTCGAAACATTCTTTCAATCTCCGGGTCGTAATTCGCCAGAAATTGAAAGCTGCAAAGAAAATAAAAAAAATACCGTTAGCACAATGTATTGCCGTAGTCTCTGGAAACGGCGCCAAAAACTTGATGTATTTTTAATGCGATGAAATAATGGTGTAGAATGTGATGGTGGAATATGCGTTGTTCATGCTAGTTTTCTCAGCAAGACCCAAGTATAAATCCTACTGAGTTGTCTGGTAAGCTCAGGGTCGAACACAATATGTGTTGGTAAATTTCGATTACTTTGTGGTAACAAATAAATCAAAGTGTTGGTTGGTTGGTTGTTTAAGGTATAAAGTTTATGCGGCGGATTTAAGAAAAGAGTTAATTATGCAAAAGATAAAATGAGCATGCGGAGGAACGGGTTAAGAAGGTCTTTAGCTAGCGTTTCTTGAGAATGCGTTCACGCTATGCAATCATGCTACACTCATGCGATAGCAATCATTTTCCAATGAAAATGCGATAGCTCCTAGTTTTAGGACGCATGCGATGTATGCGATGATGTCTATAGAGCTTATTCCTAAGTCTCTACTTCTTGCCTATGTGATGATAAAGGATGCACACAGGTACAAAGTGACCGCATACAATCATATCCTATCTCTTGGGTGCATGCGATGCGTTAATAGCAAATAGAACTTATTCTTAAACTTCTATCTCTTGATTATGTGATTCTAATCTGACTCTCCCGAGCCTAGATTCTAATCTGACTTTTTCAAGCCTAGATTCTATCCTTAGACTACCCTCCCGAGTATCTCAAAAGGACGAATGATGCATACATAATACAAGATGATCGTATAAAGTGAAGATCCCAGGTTATGCTAGCTAAGTGCTTGTCACACCTCGTACCAGATTACCCTCCTAACCTGGATGGAATGGTGACTGCAGCAGTTACCAACCCTTTTGCTGGCACTTACTGCCTATCTTACCTGTTAAACCTTGCTCAAACCCTGAATACATACATAATAACTCAGAACTTAACACATTTACATTACAGGGTTTCGCAACATTGTTTATACATAGATAATACAATCTAGTGAGCCCCATCAAGAATACTAGTCACTAAACAGACACATGTGTACTAACTAATATAGGTCTTTAATTACGCTTCCCTCAACCTGCTTCTTTGAGTGGAAAAGCAACAACAAAATAGTCTTTTGGGAACTGACTGCTACCTGAAAGAAAAAAATTTGAAAGCGTGAGCTAGAAGCCTAGTGAGTGACTTAATAAAACATAAATCTCATGCTTAAACTGAAAGCTCAAAAACATAATACTAGAATTAAAGTATACCGAGCAACCGTGTACATAAAATCTTTACAACCATTGTATTTGAAACCTGAATCTTAATTGAGACCCCTACTTTGATCTCTTCATATTGAGCTATGGCTAGGAGGGACCCTTATGTTGATGTCACACCCCCTCCCAAATTACCCTTTTATTTTGGAAGAGGATATGACCGTGGTAGTTACTAGCCCTACTGCCAGCACTCACCACCCAAGCCTTCTAATCTAAATACCAACTTATTCATCTCATTAATAATATATGCAAACAGCTAACCTCCCTAAAAATTCTACAAAGATTACATAAATACATGCATATAACAAAGATATTACTTTTATAGAAAAATATTCATAGGTAGCCCAAACATTCCTATAGAAGCCCTAGTCCCTCTCAAAACATGTGTACATAAACAGATCATCAACCTAAGTCTTTTAATAAGCCGAGTCTTTTGGTGGCAAGCAGCAGCAGGATCAACCTTGAGGAAACTGACCGCTACCTGAAAAGGGAAAACACAAAAGTTTTGTGAGCTAAAAGCTCAGTGAGTGACTATAGAATCGTAAAGCAACAAGCGTATCATCACTATAAACATATAAATATACCAATGAGTAAACTCAAGAAAATGTCTCTAAATGTAGCTTTAAACCATTCTCAGATATCATTAAACATTATTATTCCCTAGTTGAGAACGAGCCTAAACGCTCTAGCTCCCAAACGTTTATTATCGACCAAGAGATCCATACTTCGATCTCTCATTCATAACTGTCTACGTGCACGTGGCCACACTAAGTACCATCATATTTTAGGTACTTCTACTCAGATACCTTCTTAAATTTGTCCTTCAGTATTGAGCTACTATGATACCTTCTCAAATGTTCTTCGGTATCAAATTGGCCAGGTACCTTCTCAAATGTCCTTTGGTACTAAATTGGTTAGATACATTCTCAACGTCCTTCGGTATCAAATGTGTATTTTGTAACATCAAATTAAGTTCTATTGCCTAGTATTTACCCAAGAACTCATTCTCTCATAGCCTTCCTCTAGGAAGCATATATCAAAATCAGAAACATAGCTTTTGTAATGGTTACACGACATACCTTGGCCTGGGTTACACACATACAAGGCGGGAAACATGCATTAAGTTATTCTCCAACCATTTTTTGCTTGGGAAAGTATAAATTCATCATTTATGTCACTGTGCTTTACTTGATCATATATGCATGAGTATTGGAAACCTTAAGTTTACTTAGTCACTCACCGTTCGTCAGGCTCTTATTGGTTTATACGCTTCCCCTAGCTCTTCTTAGCCTGAAAAGATATAATTCCCGATTAAACTACATAGAATTCCTAGTAAAATACCTCAAATAATTCATTTATTAAAGGAACTTCCAGCAACACAGACAGCTTTACTGGCGACCCTCTGAGCGAAGTCAGCGAGATCTCCCTGAGCGATGCTAGCGAGATCCTCTAGAGCGATGCCAGCGAGATCCTCTAGAGCGATGCCAGCGAGATCCTTTAGAGCGATGCCAGCGAGATCCTCTAGAGCGAGATCAAGCTTTTCTTGTCAAATTTTCATCTTAGCGATACTCACCTCAATTCCTAGCGAGATTTCCCCCTAGGGCAAAATCCTCCTTACAAAATCAGCGAGATTTCCTTTATAAGCGAGATTTTCATTGTCACACCCCAGCCCAGACCACCTTCTTAGCCTAGAGAAAGGCGTGACTGTAGCAGTTACCAACCCTTGGGCTGACACTTACTGCCTAATAACTCTTGCGGAATAACTCTGATACCAATTATAATTCATATGCAACGGGACGTCTTTAGGCCCACAATTTATTAACTTAGAAACATTATATGTTTAGAGTCATTACAACACTATATTTATAAGTCCAAAAACCCTAGTCCCTATATGAACAATAGTAACATGTGTACAATATTAACCGTAACCACCTAGCAAGCGGTTACAAGTCTTTTGGACCTTTAATGGCGGAGCAGATACTGAGCTATCTTCAGAGGATTTGACCGCTACCTGTGGGGGGGGGGGGGGGGGGGAACAAAACATTTGAAAACGGGGTGAGCTTACGCCCAGTGAGTGACCGAGAAAACAAAGTAAATTCTCATGCATGATTTAAGTAATGAGTTTTTAACTGAAACATAAACTTTTACAGTACTTGTATTGTACTGCAACATAAACATTTTCCAAGCGTAAAACATATAAAGCTGTTTTAATCATAAAACAGTAAAAGCATTTCTCAATCCAACGTACCTTACTGTGGGTAAAACAATCCCAACTCCAACTACTAGTCTAGAGAGAACCCTTTAACTCAATCTATGACTCTATTCACCTGTGGCCACACTAAGTACTCTCACACATTAGGTACTTCTTCTCAGATACCTTCTCAATGTCCTTCAGTATCGAGCTACTAGGATACCTTCTCAAACGTGCTTCAGTAGTACCAATAGATACCTTCTCAAGTGTCCTTTAGTATCTAGTTGGGCGGATACCTTCTCAAATGTCCTTCGGTATCGCATTTTACCAAAACTATTTACAAACGACTTTTCTCTTTAAGGTATGTAAAGTATAACACATATAAAACATGGCTTTAAAGATGTTAACGCATGCTGGATAAAATCCACATATGTAAATAGTTTTTCAACAATATGCATTCGTTCAAACCACAATTCAAAACTTGCTTGGAAACCACTTCATAAAACTAATAGGCATGAGAATATTTTTGCAAACATGCTTTCTGTAAAACGGTGTAATCAAAACAGTTTAAGTAAAACGTTTTATTCAAAACATTTTAGCCACTCACCTCGATTTCTTAGGAGCTTTTCACTCTAGTAGCTCCTCGGGCTCCTTTTCACCCCTAGAATCTAGATTCAACTTACAGCTTAGATTACTCATAGTTCTAAACCTTATTATGTAATACTTACTTCTACAAACTTATTCTAAAATTTCTCAGAAAGCTTACCCTACAATTTCAGCTCAGAACTCCTCGTGGTTTGCCCGGAATCACAAAATCTTCAAGACTGACCCAGACTGGTTCGACAGTTTGACCCTTCTGTCTTCTTTTCAATGTCCAGCCCGGTGCCTTTGAGTGTTTCCCTCCAGCAGCCCCTCTCTGAAAACTAGACTTCCAGAGCTTTCAGATGGCTTTGGAATCACTCCAAACGCACAAGTAGATGGGGGAGATCTTCTCATCCAAATTTGATACTTTCTTCTCAACCCTCACTGTTCTTCCTCTCCTTTACGAAATTTATGATTTTGTTATTTGAAAATGAAATCCCAAGGCTCTATTTATAGGCGTTCAAATCTCTCGTGGTGTTGACAGTACCTACTTGGATGCATGGCCAAATGTTTATTTCTCCCCTTATCAACACAAGCTTGCATCACCTTGTCCTAAGGTGTTTTCCTCATATGCGTCCGCCAAATTTCCTTAGCCCTTAAGAATTTTTCTTATGAAGACACTTAATTTTGGTTGACATTTGCCCTTGCGTCTTCAACCTTTATTTGTTTCATCACAATTTTCCAACTAAACCTCAACTTAATTTATTCAAAGAAAATCTACTTAACACTTAAAAATTTCCTTTCCCTTAACTTAGGATTTAACTTTCACTTAGTTAATTCCTTTTATCACTTGCTTAAGCAAGGAAAATAGAAATCTGGGTTTCACACTCATGCCCAAATCTCGCTATAATTCTCCAGATGAACTGCTTGTTTGTTCTTCATAAGCAGTTGTCTGCTTATGCACCAATTCTCTGTTATAACTTCAAAAATTCACAACTAAAAATCCAGAGCTCTTTTCAAGAAACTTCCTTCTACAAACATGTTTAGATTTGAGTTACTTCTTTACCTTAAAATTTCACCCCAGAATTCCTTATAGTTTGGCTTGGAACTTCCAAACTTCACCTCGGGCTCTAATTAATCCGAGGTTCTGCCTCTTCTGCAAATTCTCCACTTTTGTTCTGTAATCTTTATCCAGCAGGACAATCTTGAATACTAGATTCTCCCAGCTTTCAAATGGCACCAAATTCGCTAAATTTTTTCTTATCAATTGCACAAACCATGCTTTTGAAGTTTCACTTCCCTTTTAATCTTTCTGCCGCTTCTTAAGTTCAAAGAGTAGATTGCCACATCACCCCAAACTTAGTGCCTCTAGCCAGACTAATGATTGAGTTTCTTCATTTAATATATTTTCCTTCCCTTCCTTCATAATCCCTATAAACAACATGAATTTCTACTTAATAAATATGTAATATAATATCCCTTTGGCTAAACATGCTTATCTAGGGAAACTAAGTTCGGGGTTTACGGTGATCTCTTTAAAAATATATCGATGGGCATCTCAAGCAACTTACTCTAAACATTAGCATTGATAACTACTCTTAAACACCATTAGACATCATTATTCCTTAGTTGAGAATGAGCATACCTCGCTCTAGCTCCCAACGTCTGTTATCGACCATGAGACCCATGCTTCGGCCTCTCTTTGCTGGTTTATGGCCTAGGAGACCCATACTTCGGCCTCTCCTTCAAAACTACCCACGTGTACGTGGAGGTTTCTATGTACCGTCAACACCTTAGGTACATTTATTCAAATACCTTTCTTACCTTCAGTACTCCTGTTCATTGTGTTTAGGAATATCAATGCATGTACTTTAGCAATCTTAGGTATATAAACATAGCACATCAAGCTTAGTTTTTTCCCTAACGCATGCTTCATACTTTATAAAATAAGTTGGCTTAAATCGTGTTGAACTAGCTTGTAAAAACTATTAGCATGCGTTAGCTATGGAAAACATACTTGGAAAACTCATACATTAGTAACATCATGCGTTGATAAACATTCATAAGCATTAGCAATTCCAAACTATCCTTCTAGCCTAGGAGAATTATGCTGCCTTTATCATTAGTTGAGAGTGAACTACTAGATCTAACCCTCAACGTCAACCTTAGTCGAGGAGAACCCTTTTGCTCAATCCTTCGACATCGTATTACCTACGTGCACGTGGTTATAACTGAGTACTATTATACCTTGGGTACTTTTGCTCAGATACCTTCTCAAATGTCCTTCAGTATCGAGCTGCTAAGATACCTTCTCAAATGTCCTTCGGTATCAAGTTGGTCCGGTACCTTCTCGAATGTCCTTCGGTATCTGGTTGGGCGGATACCTTCTCAAATATCCTTCGGTATCGCGTTTTAAGTAAAACTAGTCATAAACATTTAGTTGAACACTAAGGCTTAGTGCTCAAATCATCATACTAGTTCATGCATCATACTAGTTCATCATAAAAATGGAGTTACTTAAACATTCTGAAAGTATTTTGACAAGATAACATATTTACATGATGTCAATTCCATGGAAAACATGCTTTACTTAGCATGAGAAATAGATTCACAAATATGTTGCTTGGTACTTCATTTAAACACTTAGCATGAGAAATATCTTCAAAGAAATCATAGTTTCTAACACTTAACATGAGAAATAACTTCAAGAAAATCATGGTTTCTAAATCATTAAAACATCAATTCATCACATAGTCACTCATAGCTCGTTGGCCTCTTAACGGGTTATACGCCTCTCCTAGCTCTTCTTGGCTTGAAAGAACATAATTCCTGATTAAACTACTTAGAACTCCTAGCAAAATACCTCAGATAGAACTTTCATCATCAAAGATAGTTTTACCAGCGAGATACTCATCATGAGTGAATTCTTCTAATGAGCAAGATCCTCCTAATGAGCAAGATCTTTTCATCCTAGCGATACTCACCTTTCCAGCGAGATTCAGCCAAATTTCTAGCGAGATTCCCTTCTAGAGCGAGATCCTCATCCCAAAAATTAGTGAGATTTTCTTCACTAGTGAGATTCTCATCACAAAATCTCGCTATAATCTCCACAGTGAGCTGTTTGCTTATTCTTCCTAAGCAGCTGTCTGCTTATGCACAAATTCTCTGTTATAAATTTAAAAATTCATAACTCAAAATCCAGACCTCTTTTGAAGAAAGTTCCTTCTACAAACATGTTTATAATTGAGTTGACTTTCTTACCTTAAACTTTCAGCCAAATATTCTTTAAAATTTGGCCTAAAGCTTCCAATCTTCACCTTGGGCCCTGATTAACCCGAGATTCTGTCTCTTCTGTAATTTCATCACTTTCTGTTCTTCTTCTCCTACAATCTTTCTCTAGCAAGACAACCTTTAAAACTACATTCTCCCAACTTTTTCAAATGACACCAATTTCACTAAATTTGCTCATGTAGATTGCCGAAACCAAGCGTTCGAAGTTCCTCTTTCTTTTAATCTTCCTGCCGCCTCCCGAATTCAAGGATTAACCGCCACGTGCCAAACCAATAAGTGAGTTTCCTTATTTAATGTGTTTTTCTTTTCCTTTCTCCACAACTTCTATAAATAACAAGAATTTTCACTTATTAAATATTTAATATATCATTCCTTTGGCTAAACATACTTATTTAGGAACTTAGAATTTGGGGTTTACACTTAGCTACACAAGAGCTTATTTCTTCTTGCTTCCATCCTCTAACCCTCCTAAAATATGGCTTCATTTAAATCATTAGGAGACATCTCATTACTTACTCTTACTTAAAGTAATTAGGGTTCGGGTTTTACAAATTCTTCCTCCCTAAAAGAAATTTCGTCCTCGAAATTTGCTCGAACCTACTTATAACTTAGACTTTGACAACATCCTTTGGTCGTAAACTTTACAACCTTCTTCTTTTCTTTCTTCTTCCCCCTTTTTACTACGCTTTCGCTGCACTACTCTGATATTAACTTTGTTCATATTAAATAAGACTAGTATGTATGAACAACTTGGTCATCATAGTTCACTGTATTTGTCACATCATTTGGTGACTCTTCCATTTTCCATTGAGTCATAGTTTTCATTTATTACTAGGGTGGTCTTCTTCCATTTCCCAGCAATACCACTGGAACATTCTTTTCCAGTTATCATACCTTTGAATTACTTGCTAGTTGTGAAATCAATATTTGTGTCAACTAGACTTCTCAGCCTAACTGAGAGCATTCTTCTTAGGATGTTCTTTCTATCCATACTTAGGAGAAGACGTTCTTTGTACTATAACATTTCCTAAACTATGGCTTACCATACTGTACACATAAGGTTTTCTTAACTATATTAATCCCTTGCTCAGTTACAATTCAAACTTCGAGCTATTACCTGGAACATCAGCAAATCTGGACCTTTTCCTTTTTGTCTTCTGCTGACTATTTTGTTCCTTACTTTTATACTCAATGTACCCCTGGTACATTTGGAGCTCACTGTTGCTCATCTTTTCCCTCCTCTCAGGAGTAATCTGACTTGGACTTCCTCTAGATTACATCCTTTCCTCTGAATTCACTAGAATAGACTTCACGTTTGCCACCACCCTCTGAGCAAACCTGCTATACACTCTATTTCTAGTGACAAGTCTATGTTTACCTGTGTGACTACCGACTTCCACTCAGGTACCGGTAGTGGATCGAGTAATCCTACCGGCCTTCATCTTCCAGGCTTCATTTGTTAACAAAACAAACATCACATAACACTTTTCTTATTTTGCTAGACCATGCCTTAGTCTATTAGTCTAGGATGGCCGTTTTGCTCACTCCTTATCATTCTTTACTGCGTTACTACTTAATTGGGAAGGAACTCCTCTGGTTCTCTTCCTACAACCATAACTTGCATTCTTAGTTGAGAGGGAATCTTTACTCAATCCCTCAACATCAATTTATGGCTAGAATGGAGTGTTCTCGACACTATCAATCACAACTTTTCCCTTATTTGTACAATTCTTGTTCAAGTATTGTCATGCCTTAGGTACTATTGCTCGGATACCTTCTCCGTGTCCTTCAGTATCGAGCTATTCAAATTCTAGGGCAAAACCTCAGTACCTTCTCTATGTACTTCAGTACTGAATTATTTATACTTACTTGCTTGCATATTCTTATCTCTTAATAACTTAGTTGCCCAAACACATTCTTTACTAATGCATCCTCATGGTCATTATAAAACATAGCATAAATACAACATTAATGTGAGGTGCACTGTTTGGTAACTATTTGAGAATAGTTTTCATAAATAGCTTTCAGTAAGCATGCATTGCTTTTCGTAAGCTTTAGCAAGTTACATAAAACATTTAAAGCATCTAGAGTCATTCACTCCTGCTGCTGGAACCATATGACCAAGAAATACAACCTGGTCTAACAAGAAATCACGTTTGCTGAACGTGACATACAACTGCTTCTTTCGCAGTGTCTGCAAAACTATCCTTAAATGGTTCCTGTGATCTTCCCTACTGCTTGAATACACCACAGCTTATTGGCCTCTTAATGGGTTATACGCCTCTCCTAACTCTTCTTGGCTTGAAAGGACATAATTCCTTGTTAAACTACTTAGAATTCTCTGCAAAATACCTCAAATAGAACTTTTAACATCAAAGACAGCTTTACCGGCGAGTTCCTCCTCATGAGCGAGATCAATCTTTTCTTGGAAAACTTTCATCCTAACGATACTAACCTTACCAGTGAGATTCAACCTAATTTCTAGCGAGATTTCCTTCTAGAGCGAGATCCTCATCACAAAATTTGTGAGATTTCCTTCATTAGCGAGATCCTCATTCTCCATATGAGATGTTTGCTTGTTCTTCCCAAGCAGTTGTCTGCTTATGAACACCTTCTCTATTACAAATTCAAAAATTCATAATTCAAAATCCAGCCCTCTTTTGAAGAAACTTCCTTCTACAAACTTGTTTAGAATTGAGTTAGCTTTCATATGTTAAAATTTCAGTCAAACAATCCTTATAGTTTGGCCTAGAGTTTCCAATCTTCACCTTGAGCCCTGATTAATCTGCGATTCTGCCTCTTCTGCAAATTCCTCACTTTTATTCTTCTTCTCCTGCAATCTTTCTCCGGAAAGACAACCTCGAAAAATAGATTCCCCCAGCTTTCAAATGGCACTAGTTTCACTAAATTTTCTTATGTAGATTGCCAAAACCAAACTTTTGAAGTTCCTTTGCCTTTTAATCTTCCTACCGACTCCCGAATTCAAAGATTAACCGCCACGTGCCAAACCAATAACTGAGTTTTCTTATTTAACATGTTTTTCCTTTCCTTTCTCAACAACTACTACAAATAACATGGAATTTTCACTTATTAGCTATTTAATATATGATTTCTTTGGCTAAACATGCTTGTTTAGGAAACTTAGAATTCAGGGTTTACACTTAGCTACACAAGAACTTATTTCTTCTTGTTTCCATCCTCTATCACTCCTAAACATGGCTTCATTTAACTTACTAGAAGACATCACATTATTAACTCTTACTTAAATAATTAGGGTTCGGATTTTACAATTAAAGTTTTAGGAATCCAAGAAGATCGAACAAGTTTTCAATCATTGATTTTCGTGAATTTTAGGATATGTTATGATTGATTCATTCATTCGTTAAAATCTTACATCACAACATTACCAAAATATTTTTTTGAATGGTTAGTCTAATAAAAATTCAGCTCCTACAATCTAGTTTGGATCAACGTAGTCCCCTACTTTCAAGTATTCGACCCTTTTGTCATAGAAGCTTATCGAGTAACATTTTAGTCTGACCTATAGTTAGCGTATTTTGAATAACTTTCGTCACTACCTTGAATATTTTCATACGTTGGACGAAATTCCTTATGCTATATGTCTATCAATCAATATATAAGATAAAGCATGCATTAAATCGTATCAACAAATTTTCACTTCATTACATACGAAGATCTAGTTTCAAATTCTAACATGTTTGAAATTACATTGATTCAATAGTTAAAAATACTAACCCTCGTATTTCGCAATTGATCAAAACGAAGGACCAAACCATACACATTTTGTTCTAGTGAACAGTCGAACCAGGCGCTTAAATATTGGAGATCAAGTTCGATGAAAGAAAACAATGTTTCAATTATACGATGATTTGTTCAAGGTTTTGATTTATGCTACGACCACATGGGAAACAGAACTGTAAACGATAGATATTGCCTTTTTATTACCACAAGAGACGAAGAGAGAGAGCAAACGAGAGAAATCATAAGCTTTTTGTGAACTCGTTTTCTTATAGTTGACTGGGATGGCGTTTAAGCACTTGCAAACAAACGGATGCTAAATAATTAATGCGAAAATATTTCATTACATAATGCTTGCTGGCTCCTTGTTTCCATAGTTATAGCAAATTTGTTTGCCGTCAGCAGTTTTTGGGTTCTGCAAACATATGCTATATTCATGAATGATCCATTGGCATGTGGTGCAAAGCCCTGCATCTCTCTTGTGGTTGAAGACATCGAACCAGTAGATTTGGTGTTGTCCAGTCCATACGAAGCTGCAATAAAACAACATCGTCCCCAAGAGGTTGGGTCTAAACCTGAACGAGTAGCTTTGTCCAAGCGGAAGGGTATGCACTCCAAGGTCGTCGTTCTTGGACTTGCAGTGAACGTCCACTGGTATGAAATATTCAATTTGGTTGACAATTGTGACTGTAGTTTCTGGTGGAATCAAGAATGCTCCTTGAATGACATTTAGGCTGGTGAAAAATAGGATTAACAAAGCTAGTGCACGTGCTAGAGATGAACCCATTTTTAAGGCGTCGTTGAAAGACAGAGGGAGAGACAAGAATATAAAGGCTTGATGCCTTTTATTCTGTATTGGAATGAATGGGAATTGCTAGAAATAGTGTATATATATAGGGTTGGAGCAAAGCAATATAGTGTTGGATCATTTGGTTGTAAAAAAAAACGGTGTGTATTTCATTTATTATTATTTTTATTGTTGTTGTTATTGTTTTAACGTTTGTCAAAAAAACGTAAGAAATGAATAACATTTTCTTTGGTTGGCATAAATTGGTGCTATTAGGCGTGTTGGAAAAAAACCGACTGGACATTAAAATTTGGAAACCGATTAAACAAAAAAAAAAAAAAAATGTTCCATGTTATAACTTTTTAATTAATGAAGTTTTAATTATGTTTTCAATATTATTACTTAATTTTAGGGAAATAGAAACTAGTATTTATGTTAATTGGTCTACGATAAAGGAAAGAGAGGTTTCTTATAGGAAGTTTTTCAATTTTAGTACCACATAGATAATTCATATTTTACATTAGACGTGTTGTGTTTTTTCCTTAAACACACATTACTTCTTTTACTCATTTATATGCAACAAAAGAACAATCGTCGCAAATTATAAAACTAGGTATAAAATATTTGTAAAATAAACTTTTACTTTTATAAGTCTACTCATTATTTCATGAACCATGTTACGTTAATGTACATCTTATGAACCTCGTAATTGAGAGAAAACTTTTATTTTCAATAAATAATCAGCAGAACAAATTGGATATGTTCTACTATTACTAGCTCCCTAAATGTTAACTTTTTAAATTATATTAAAGTTTTAGGAATCCAAGAAGATCGCACAAGTTTTCGATCATTGATTTTCGTGAATTTTAGGATATGTCTATGATTGATTCATTTGTCGTTAAAATCTTACACTACAACATTAACGAAATATTTTATTTTAATGGTTAGTCTAATGGAAGATTAGCTCCTACACTCTTGTTTGGATCAACGCAGTCCCCTACTTTCAAGTATTCGACCCTTTTGTCATAGAAGCTTATCGAGTAACATTTTAATTTGACCTATAGTTAGCATCTTTTGAACGACTTTCGTCACTACCTTGAAATTTCTCATACGTTGTACGAAATTCCTTATGCTATACGTTTATCTCTCAATGTATACGAGAAAGCACGCATTAAATCGTATCAACAATTTTTCACGTTCATTACATACGGAAGTTCTAGTTTCAAATTCTAACATGTTTGAAATTACGTTGATTCAAACGTTAAAAATACTGACCCTTCGGATTTTGCGGTAGATCAAAACGAAGGACCAAACCATACTCATATTTTTCTAGTCAACAGGTCGGACCAAGCGCTTAAATATTGGAGATCAAGTTCGATGAAAGAAAACAGTGTTTCAATTATACGATGATTTGTTCAAGGTTTTCATTTATGCTACGAGCACGTGGGAAAAGAACTGTAAACGATAGATATTGCCTTTGTATTACCACGAGAGACGAAGAGAGAGAGCAAAGGAGAGAAATCATAAGCTTTTTGTGAACTCGTTTTCTTATAGTTGACTGGGATGGCGTTTAAGCACTTGCAAACAAACGGATGCTAAATAATTAATGCGAAAATATTTCATTACATAATGCTTGCTGGCTCCTTGTTTCCATAGTTATAGCAAATTTGTTTGCCGTCAGCAGTTTTTGGGTTCTGCAAACATATGCTATATTCATGAATGATCCATTGGCATGTGGTGGAAAGCCCTGCATCTCTCTTGTGGTTGAAGACATCGAATCAGTAGATTTGGTGTTGTCCAGTCCATACGAAGCTGCAATAAAACAACGTCGTCCCCAAGAGGTTGGGTCTAAACCTGAACGAGTAGCTTTGTCCAAGCGAAAGGGTATGCACTCCAAGGTCGTCGTTCTTGGACTTGCAGTGAACGTCCACTGGTATGCCATATTCAATTTGGTTGACAATTGTGACTGTAGTTTCTGGTGGAATCAAGAATGCTCCTTGAATGGCATTTAGGCTGGTGAAAAATAGGATCAACAAAGCTAGTGCACGTGTTAGAGATGAACCCATTTTTAAGGCGTCGTTGAAAGACAGAGGGAGAGACAAGAATATAAAGGCTTGATGCCTTTTATTCTGTATTGGAATGAATGGGAATTGCTAGAAATAGTGTATATATATAGGGTTGGAGCAAAGCAATATAGTGTTGGATCATTTGGTTGTAAAAAAAAAAGGGTGTGTATTTCATTTATTATTATTATTATTGTTGTTGTTATTGTTTTAACGTTTGTCAAAAAAACGTAAGAAATGAATAACATTTTCTTTGGTTGGCATAAATTGGTGCTATTAGGCGTGTTGGAAAAAAACCGACTGGACATTGAAATTTGGAAACCGATTAAACAAAAAAAAAAAAAAATGTTCCATGTTATAACTTTTTAATTAATGAAGTTTTAATTATGTTTTCAATATTATTACTTAATTTTAGGGAAATAGAAACTAGTATTTATGTTAATTGGTCTACGATAAAGGAAAGAGAGGTTTCTTATAGGAAGTTTTTCAATTTTAGTACCACATAGATAATTCATATTTTACATTAGACGTGTTGTGTTTTTTCCTTAAACACACATTACTTCTTGTACTCATTTATATGCAACAAAAGAACAATCGTCGCAAATTATAAAACTAGGTATAAAATATTTGTAAAATAAACTTTTACTTTTATAAGTCTACTCATTATTTCATGAACCATGTTACGTCAATGTACATCTTATGAACCTCGTAATTGAGATAAAACTTTTATTTTCACAAAATAATCAGCAGAACAAATTGGATATGTTCTACTATTACTAGCTCCCTAAATGTTAACTTTTTAAATTATATTAAAGTTTTAGGAAGCCAAGAAGATCGCACAAGTTTTCGATCATTGATTTTCGTGAATTTTAGGATATGTCTATGATTGATTCATTTGTTCGTTAAAATCTTACACTACAATCTTATAGATTATACATGGAAAAACCCTAAAATTGAATACAAACGAAGAATGATGACGTAAGGGCAAACGTTAGCCAAAATTAGGTGTCTTATTGAGAGGAATCCATAAACCATAAGTAATTTTAAGAAGGCACCTGTACGATGATTTGTCACACTGAAAAGAGCTGAAAACTACTATAAATAGGACCCTTTGCCGAAGATTTAACCCATTCTCAAACAAATCTCAGTAACAAAGAATCGTGTGAAAAAGTAAGTGTGAGTGAGGAAGTTCTGTGAGATTAAAAGAGAAAAGCTCGGGTAAAGTGCTGCCCAAATTTCTTCTTTTGATTTAAAAAGGGAAAACTCTGCTGATAAAATCATAAAGAATAATAAGGAATAATTAGATCACAATCAAGGTAAGTAGTTATCTCACCCTCTCTTTAAATGTTCTATGGTAGTGTACCTTTATTATGTTGCATGATTATGTTCATTGTTATATTGCATTACATGTTTAGAACACGTTTCTCTACAAGGGACCCCATGCATTATGTTTGTTCACGATTATGTTAAAATCAAGTCCTAATTAGGTGTAAGTTATGCTTCCAGTCTAATCTTATGGTTATGCTAATGGTTGATGTTGGATGCGACTCTGACCCTACTGACTGCATTACCCGCTAATCATCAGATGGGTTAGTTTCCGCTTAAGTCCTCATCTTCCTATCAGGGCGGAAAGATTTATGTTGGAAGCATAACGTTTATGCTAATGGTTGATGTTGGATGCGACTCTGGCCCTACTAACTGCATGACCCGCTAATCATCAGATGGGTTAGTTTTCGCTTAGGTCCTCATCTTCCTATCAAGGCGGAGAGATTTATGTTGGAAGCATAACCGACCACCACATGTATTATACGTTTTCGGTCCCAATCATATGTTTTCATGACATGTTGCTTGTGATTGTGCATTTGATCACTACCCTATATGAAAACTACTTACTGGGTATATTATATACTCATCCTATATTTTTACAGACTTTGTAGGTAAGGACACAGCGTAGATGGCAGAGTTGGACGTCGCTCAAATGGCCAACCATCAAACTCACTATTATAGACACATGCGTTTTGTACCACTACGCTAATGTTTTATGGATCCTGGTGTTTTGATAAATAAATTTTTATATAGTTTTTCTATCTAATTAATAAAATTTAGATATGTTCTTTGAAATTTCAACCAAAACTCATCTCATGATAGAAAAGTCTAAGTATATATGTCGTAGCGGTCGGACCATAAGGTGGAAGGATCCGGGCGTTACAGTTAGATACCTTCTTAACATCCTTTGGTATCAAATGTATATTTTGTAACATCAAATTAAATTCCATTGCCTAGTATTTACATAAGAGTTATTCCATTGCCACTCATTTACACAGGAACTCATTCTCTCATAGCCTTCCTCTAGGAAGCATATATCAAAATTAGAAACATAGCTTTTGTAATGGTTACACGACATACCTTGGCCTGTATTACACATATACAAGCCGGGAAATATCCATTAAGTTATTCTCCAACCATTTGTTGCTTGAGGAAGTATAAATACATCATTAATGTCACTATGCTTTACTTGATCATATATGCATGAGTATTGGAAACCTTAAGTTTACTTAGTCACTCACTGTTCGTCATGCTCTTATTGGTTTATACGCTTCCCCTAGCTCTTCTTGTCCTGAAAAGATATAATTCCCGATTAAACTACTTAGAATTCCTAGTAAAATACCTCAAATAATTCATTTATTAAAGGAACTTCCATCAATACAAACAGCTTTACTAGCGAGATCCCCCTGAGCGATACTAGCGAGATCCCCCTAAATGATGCTAGCAAGATCCCCCTGAGCAATGCTAGCGAGATCCTCTAGAGCGATGCTAGTGAGATCCTCTAGAGCGAAGCGATACCAGCGAGATCCTCTAGAGCGACACCAAGATTTTCCTGTGAAATTCTTAGCGATACTCACCTCAATTCCTAGCGAGATTTCCCCCTAGAGCGAGATCCTCCTTACAAAAACAGCGAGATTTCCTTTATAAGCGAGATCCTCATGCCCAAATCTCGCTATAATTCTCCACGATGAACTGCTTGCTTGTTCTTCACAAGCAGCTGTCTGCTTATGCACTAATTCCCTGTTATAACTTCAAAAATTCATAAATCAAAATCCAGAGCTCTTTTCAAGAAACTTCCTTCTACAAACTTATTTAGATTTGAGTTAAATTCCTTACCTTAAAATTTCAGCCCAGAATTCGTTATAGTTTGTTTTGAACTTCCAAATTTCTCCTCGGGCTCTGATTAATCCATGGTTTTGCCACTTCTGCAAATTCTCCACTTTTGTTCTTCTCTTCTTGCAATTTTTTCCAGCAGGACAACTTTAAAAACTAGATTCTCTCAGCTTCAAAATGGCACCAAATTCACTAAATTGCTCTTGTCAATTGTCGAAACCATGCTTTTGAAGTTTCACTTCCCTTTTAATCTTTCTGTCAGTTCCTGAGTTCAAAGAGTAGATTGCCACGTCACCCCACACTTAGTGCCTCCAGCCAAACTAATGATTGAGTTTCCTCATTTAATATATTTCCTTCCCTTCCTTCATAATCCCTATAAACAACATGAATTTCTACTTAATAAATATGTAATATAACATCCCCTTGGCTAAACATGCTTATCTAGGTAACCTAAGTTCGGGGTTTACATAAACATTGATAACCATTCTTAGACATCATTAAACATCATTATTCCTTGGTTGAGAACGAGTCTACATCGCTCTAGCTCCCTACGTTTGTTACCGGCCAAGAAACCCATACTTCGGCCTCTCATTCAGAACTACCTACGTGCACGTGGAGTTTTCTAAGTACCGTCAATACCTTAGGTACTATTACCCAGATACCTTCATCGTGTCCTTCAGTACCGGGTTATTTCCTAGCATCAAATTAAGTTTCATTGCATGCCATTTACACAAGGACTCATTCTATCATAGCCTTCCTCCAGAACGCATGCTTCAACATTAGAAATTTAACTTTTGTAATAAATTCACAACATACCCTGGCCTGCGTTAAAACATATACAAGCTGGAGATACGCTAAGCTATTCATTAGGCATTTGTTGCTTGAGGAAGTATAAATTCATCATCAACATCACCGGAACTTATATGGTCTTATATACATAAGTATTGAAAGCATTGAGTTCATTTAGTCACTCACAGCTCGTCGGGGCTCTTAGCGGTTTATACGCCTCTCCTAGCTCTTCTTGGCCTGAAAGGACATAATTCTCGGTTAAATTCTTCAGAATTCTCAGCAAAATACCTCAGATAGTTCATTTACTAATGAAACTTTCACCAACAAAATAAGCATTACTAGCGAGATAATCATCATGAGCGAGTTCATCCTCATGAGCGAGATCCTCATGAGCGAGATCAAGCATTTCACTAGCAAGACTTCAACCTAGCGAGACTTACCACCTCTAGCTAGATTTACTTCCACACCAACGAGATTCAGCCCAAAGTTCCAGCGAGATTTCTTTCTTGAGCGAGGTTTAGCACAAAAATCAGCGAGATTATCATCCTAAGCGAGATCCTCATCCTCCTTATCTTGCTCTAGCTCTCTACAGTGAGCTGTTTGCTTGATCTTCCCAAGCAGCTTCTTGTTTACATACAAATTTTCTGTTTCAACTTCAAAACTTCATAACTCAAAATCCAAAACTCTTTTCAAGAAACTTCCTTCTACAAACTTGTTTAGATACCTTAAAATATCAAATGAAAATTCATTGTAGTTTGGCCTAGAGCTTCAAATATTTACCTCAGGCCCTGATTAATCCGAGAATCTGCCCCTTCTTCAAATTCTTCACTTTTTGTTCTTCTCCTCCTGAGATCTTCTCCAGAAAAATAACCTCGAAAACTAGATTCTCCCAGCTTTCAAATGGCTTTGATTTCACTTAATTTGCTCATGCCAATTTCCAAAACCAAGCTTTTGAAGTTCCGCTTCCTTTTATTCTTCCTGTCGCCTCCCAAGTTCAATGATTCAACCGCCACATCACCCCGCACTTAGTGCCTCCAGCCAAAACCAATTAGTGAGCTCCTTTATTTAATGTGTTTTTCCTTCCCTTCTTCCATAACTCCTGTAAATAAACATGGATCTCCACTTATCAAATATTTAATATAACATTCCTTTGTCTAAATATGCTTATCTAGGAAACTTAGAGTTCAGGGTTTACAATCACCTCCCCCTTAAAAGAAATTTCATCCTCGAAATTTACTTGATATGTCATTTGAAAATTGAGGATATCTCTTCCTCATTTGCTCTTCAGGTTCCCAAGTTACTTCCTCGATTTCATGATTACGCCATAGCACCTTCACCAAAGGAATCGTCTTATTTCTGAGTAGCTGGTCTTTCCTATCTAAAATCTCGATGGCCTCTTCCTCATAAGAAAAATCTTCTTTGAGCTGTACTGGTTGTGCTGCTAGTATGTGCATTGGATTAGGCACATACTTCCTTAACATTGACACATGAAATACGTCGTGAATACGAGTTAGCTCCATCGTCAACTGCAATCTATATGCTGCTGGACCAACTCGTTCCACAATTTCATATGGTTCGATGTATCACATACTTAACTTCTCTTTCCTCCCGAACCGGAGAATTCCCTTCCATGGGGACAATCGAAGAAATACCCGATCTTCGACTTCAAATTCTGGTTCTCTTCTTCACTTATCAGCATAGCTCTTCTGTCTATCACGAGCCTTCTTAAGATTATCCTTGATAAGCTTCACATTCTCTATTGTTTGTTGAACTAATTATGGACCCAATAATTTTCGTTCTCCGACTTTGTTCCAGCATACTAGGGTTCTGCAAGGTTAGCCGTACAACACTTCATAGGGAGCCATTATGATACTAGAATGGTAGCTATTGTTATATGCAAATTCGATCAACGGCAATTGCGTATCCCAACTTCCTTTGAATTGTAATACACAAGCTTTTAACATATCTTCTAGTGTCTGTATAGTTCTTTCCGACTATCCATCTATTTGTGGATGAAAAGTCATACTGAAATGCAGTTTAGCGCCCATAGCCTTCTGTAAACTTGGCTAGAATTTTGAACTAAAACTCGAGTCTCGGTTTGACACTATCGACAATGGGGCTCCATATTGACCGATTATCCTATCCACATAAATCTTAGCTAAGCGGTCTAGTGTAAAAGTAACTTTTACTGGTATAAACTTGGCCGTCTTGGTTAGTCTATCGACTACTACTTAAATCTCATCGTATCCTGAGGGCTTCCTAGGCAATCCAAACAGAAAGTCCATTGTCACATGCTCCCACTTCCACTCAGGCACTGAGAATGGGTTGAGTAATCCTGCTGGTCTTTGTCTCTCAAGTTTCACTTGTTGACAGACTATACATCGGTCCACATATTCTGCCATGTCTTTCTTCACCCCAGGCCTCCAGTAAGATCTCTTCAAAGTTCTATACATCTTGGTTCTTCCTAGATGCATAGCGTAAGTGGAACTATGTGCTTCTTCCAGAATGGCTTACTTAAGCTGTAGCTTACTAGGCACACACATTCTTCCTTCCTTTTCTAGTACATTATCTGCTCTCAGTTGAAAGTCAACTCTGATTCCATTACTTACATCATCAGCAATCTTCTAAAGATCAAGGTCTTTCAACTGATCATGCTTAAGGTCTTCTACTAAGGTAGGCCTTATCTGGAATGTAGCTATCACTCCTTCTGACTGTTCCACTGATAAGGCGACTCTAGAACTCTTGAATTCTTGCAATAGCATTCCTCTCATTGAGCCAATAATGACCTTGGGTCCCGAGGATTTCCTACTTAGTGCATCCGCTACAACATTAGCCTTACCAGGGTGGTACTCGATGGAACAGTCATAATCTTTGATCAGTTCAATCCATCTTCTTTATCTTAGATTCAACTCTTTTTTATCAAAAATATATTTTAATCTCTTGTGATCTGTGAATATTTTGCAACGCTCTCCAAATAGATAATGTCTCCACAACTTTAGAGCCAAAAAAACTGCTGCAAGCTCTAAATCATGCGTAGGATAAATGCTCTCGTGCTTCTTAAGTTGACGAGAGGCATATGCAATCACTTTCCCATCCTGCATCAACAAACATCCCAATCTTTGTCGAGATGCGTCACAATAAATCTCAAATTCCTTACCTAGAACAAGCAAGGTAAGCACTGGCGCTAATACTAACCTCTATTTCAGCTCTTGAAAACTATGCTCACACTCCGACGACCACTCAAACCTCACGCCTTTCTTGGTCAGGTTCGTCAATAGAAGGACTTCTAAAGAGTGCCTTGTGTGGTATTCGAGCAACCTTGCTAAGTGAGTTAAGAGGTTTCAGGGCGGTTGTGACTACAGAGAGTTCAGGGAGTCTTTTAGCTCAATTTCAGGTTAGGTCTTCTCTAGTAGCAGAGATTGTGAGAAGACAGCCAGAAGATAGTAATTTACAAAAGATGCTTGCAAAGTCCAAGCAAGGCTCAGAAGCAGAATTTGAGTTGAGAGTAGACGGAGCCATAGTTAAGCAGAGAAGACTATGCGTTGCGAGTATTAGTGAGCTTAAGGGTGCTATACTAGAGGAAGCTCACAGTTCAGCTTATGCTATGCATCCAAGAAGCACCAAGATGTATGGAACTTTGAAGAAAACTTATTGGTGGCCTGGTATGAAGCGAGATATAGCCGAATATGTTGATCAATGTTTGATCTGCCAACAGGTTAAACCAGTAAGACAGAGGCCAGGAGGACTCCTTAATCCACTGCCAGTGCCTGAGTGGAAGTGGGAGCATATTACCATGGATTTTCTGTTTGGATTACCTCGTACTACTAGTGGACATGATAGTATATGGGTAATAATAGACAGACTCACCAAGACAGAGCAGTTTTACCGATTAAAGCGACGTCTACACTAGCTAAGCTATACATCGACAGGATTGTGAGTTAGCATGGAGTGCCAGTGTCCATAGTTTTGGATAGGGATCCGAGGTTTACTTCTAAGTTTTGGCCTAGTGTGCAGAAAGCAATGGGAACAAAGTTAAAGTTCAGTACAGCGTTTCATCCCCAGACAGATGGTCAGTCAAAAAGGATCATCCAGATCTTAGAAGACATGTTAAGAGCATGTGTCCTTCAATTTAAGGGAAGTTGGGATACCCACTTATCACTTATGGAGTTTGCTTATAATAACAGCTATCAGTCTAGTATCGACATGGCATCATTCAAGGCTTTGTATGGCAGACCATGCAGAACTTCTGTATGCTGGAACGAAGTGGGAGAGCGAAAGCTAGTTAGTCCTGAGTTGGTACAAGTTACGTCAGACAACATTAAGTCGATTAGAGAGAACCTGAAGATAGCTCAAGATCGACAGAAGAGCTATGCAGATAAACGATGAAGAGACTTAGAATTCCAGGTTGGAGATCAGGTTTTCTTAAAGTTATCTCCAAGGAGAGGTGTTCTTTGCTTTGGGAGGAAAGGTAAGCTAAGTCCTAGATATATTGGTCTTTATCGGATAACAGAACGAGTTGGACCAGCAGCCTATAGACTTGAGTTGCCAACAAAACTTGCCCGAATACATGATGTTTTCCATGTGTCCATGTTGGGGAAATATATTCCAGATCCATCACATGTGTTGCAAGCACAACCGGTTGAGCTGAAAGAAGACTTGAGTTATAAAGAGGAAGCGGTTCAGATCCTCGATAGAAAGGAGCAAGTTTTGAGGAACAAAACGATCCCACTCGTGAAGGTCCTTTGGAGACATCACGGAGTGGAGGAGGCAACCTGGGAGTCAGAAGACCAGATGAGGAGAAGTTACCCGACACTCTTCACCTAAGGACTTCTAAATTTCAAGGAAGAAATTTCATAAGGGGGAGGTAAATTGTAAACCCGAGACTTTCCTTGAATTATTTGCTCTTGTCACACATTGTAGGATGTTGGATTTAAATTATTATTGTTCCATTGTTGAAGAAAATGGAAAAGCTTTTGGTTGAAGTTGTCTTTAATAATTTTGGAATTTATAAATAAAGAAAAGAAAAGAAAGGGAATAAAGAAAAAGAAAAGAAAAGAAAAGAAAAGGAAAAGGAAAAAGGAAAAAAAATGAAAGAAATTGGAAACCCATTCGGTGCTTAGGGTTTAAAGTGAGAACCCACTCATTTCAGCTCATTTCTCCATCATTTCCCATTATATTTTCAGAGCATTTCGAGAGAGAGAGTGAAGGAAGAGAAAGAAGAAGTTGCTGCAGGTTGGAGGTTGAAGAAAGGAGGAAAACCTCATGCAAGTGCAACCATGGAAGAATTTGGGTTCAACCTACCTATCTCTAGTTTTTAAGTCGGTTTGAGCTACACAAGAAGAACTAAGTGAGCATAGAATTTTCGTGCAAATCAGAAAGATCTCTGCTTTTCTCTGGTTTTTTGAACATTCTGGGGTGTACAGGTTGGATTAGAAGCTCAATTGGGAGAAAGGTAGAGGGTAGCTGAGAAACACGAATCTATATTCGCTGTGTACGAGGGATTTCTGGACAAATCCATTGGGAATCTCGTTTTTTTATTCCTTCAGGTAAGTTGTAGAGGGTTCCAAAATGAAGAGTTTGATATATAGTACATTAATTTTGGTCAAGTATTGAGGAAGTTATGTGTATTGGAAGTTAGGGTATTGAATCTGGAAAATCTGGAAAGAAAATGTGAAGTGTGATTTTATTTCTAGAATTTAGAATTCATGAGCATGGAAAGACAAGATGATTTATAGTTCTGATGCTCGATTTCAGTTGTTTGACAAGCCAAGAGGAAATAGGCTGAGTCTACAGACCAGGGAACTAGCCAAGACTGTGAGTGACAAAACAAATTTCAAAAATGATTTCTAAACTGTAATTTATGCTTAAATGGTTTACATGCTTGAATATGAACTTATGAATGATACATGATTTCTATAAATGGTTTCAAGCATAAGATTTGAGTTTAGATTTTCTAAAGAGGTTTATATACGAGCACATGATTATTGACTTCCTGAAAAGTAGTTGAAACGATACCATTTAAGGTAAAGTATGTATTAGCGAGTACTGTTTAAAGATTTTCAGTTTTTCACGAGCAAGCCGAGTAAGCTTGAGTTTTATGAAAGATAAAGATAAGCAGGCATGTTTTAATGTTTTCATGTGGTTTTTTGAGACTTTTATTGACTACATGACTAAGATATTGAGCCCGAGGCTATATGGTACCGTGTGCACACAGGTTATATTCCGTTGTTGACATTGAGTGTACTCCGTGACAATGATGCTGTCGGGAGTACTGGGCGGGCCCCACTACGACAAAGACGATAGGAGTACTGGGTGGGCCCCACTACATCGTAGAGCTAGTAAACGTTGGTTGTACTGGGTGTGCCCTACACAACATTGATTTTTCATGTTAGTTAAAATGTTTTATATACTTGGTATGCCTTGCTAGATTTTAATGATGTACTTGCGGAACATTTGAGAAAGCTAAACGTGTAATGCTTTGATTGAACAGATTTATACGTTTAAAGGTTTATCACGTGTTCTCATTTGCAGATTTACAGTTTTAAATTTAGTCACTCACTGGGCTTCGTAGCTCAATCTTTCAAAATGTTTTCCCACTTTTCAGGTAGAGATCAAGCTCCCGATGCCTGATAACTGCCAAAGTCTTTTTTCTCCTAAAAGCTTCCAGATCAAGCTTCATACGTGGGTGGAGTTGTACATTGTGTCTGTTTATATTGTAAATGTCTTTGTAAGAACTGGATAGTTTATGGTTGTGTAAGCACTAGATGTCGTGGTTGTGTAAACCCCAGTTGGATATGTTTTTGGTTGTGATATCTCTATCAGGTTATTTTCCAAACCGAGTTATGTCAGGACTGCACTTCATGTGTGTCTAAAGGTTTTTAGGGATTCCGTTGTGTTGTGTTACATGTAAAGTATTTTATATCTAAGATTAGTATGTTTATCAGGTTCAACGATTCAGCAGGGTCAATTGGTATCGTTGGAGGAGGACGATGTCTGTTGGCTTCACGCCATCTCCCTGACTAAGTTAACAGGTAGACTGGGAGAGGGTGTGACATTGACCTTAGCAGCACCCTGGAACTCCTCACCTTTCACTACCTGGGAAGAAAAACATGAAATAACACAATGAGCTTCACAAAACTCAGTGAGTGGTAAGCAACTTCTAGAGTCTATTTCAACTCATAAATAACAAGCATATCATAAGTACGAGGTTACATTCAAACCTGTGCCTCGAATGAGTCTGTTCACAACCCTATCTACGCGCACGGTAGATAGCTAAACTAATAGCTATTTAGAATGAGTATGTTGTCTACCTACATCCATGGTAGATAGATAATTGTTACTAAATACAATGCTTACTTTTACATTTCCTTTGTCTCCTATGTGCACATAGCTCCCCGCTCATGGGCTCAAAAGCTAGGCCTGTCAGCCCTCTGACCATCCCATACGAGGATCCTCCCACAGGCTCAGGAACTAGACCTCTTGGTCCCCTGACCATCCCGTGAGGTTTTGCTTACGGGCTCAGGAACTAGGTCTATTGACCCCCTGACCATCCCGATCACATAATCTCATTCTCATGCTAGATACTCATTCATAACATAAGCATATACAGTTTACGCTAAAGATATGCTTTAATACTTAAAGGAAAGTACCACTCACCTTGGTCGTTTAGGAACCTTTCTCTCTAGAATTTCCTTGATCTTCCCGGGCTCCTCTTTTGAACCCTAAATTCAAGATTCAACTTAAAGCTCAGACTACTCATAGTTCTAGGCTTTATCTCGAGATAATTCCTTCTATAAATATGCTTTAAATGTCTTAGAAAGTTTATCTCAAAATATTAGCTCATAAATTCTCGTGGTTTGGCCGGAAACATCAAAACATCAAGACTGGCCCAGCTTACCCGATGGCTCGACCTCTCTATCTTTTCCTCATTCTCCAGCCTGATTCCTTGGAGCTTCTTCTTTGGTAGCCCTATCCTGAAAACTAGACTCGTTTAGCTTTCATATGGATTTGGAATCAAATCAAACGCACGAGTATTCTGGGAGAACTTCTCGTCACAATTTGATGCTACTTCCTGTTCTTTCTGTCCGACAGCATCTCCCCTCCTGGAACCTTTTGACCAACGCATGGTCTTGCCATCAACGCATAGCCTCCTCCCAAAACACTCTTCTTTATGTCCTTTGAAGAGATTTTGAGTTCTCATCTGAATTCATTGGTTCTATTTATAGGCGTCTAAGATTGCTCTAAGGCTGACACCTCTTACTTGGCCGTATGTCTAAGTGTCTCTTCCTTACACTATTACCACAATCTTGCATCAACGCAACCCAAGGTGTCTTGCTCCCCTTTTACCAATGCATAGCCCTCAACTTTGCATGTCTTCTTATGCATCCACCTCATTTGCTTAAGGCTTAAGATTTTTTCCCAACAAGCCACATGTTAGGATGACGTCCTTGATTGCGACCATCCTTCATATGCGTACAACTAGGATAATGACCAACACTCCTTCAACACATACTACTAGCTTGTCCTATGCACCCACATGCCCTTGGATGTCCAACGCAAAGCACATCACCAACGCATAATGTAGCACTGTCGCATCCATCACGTCCACCGCATCCATTGCATCCATCACCGCATGCCATCGCATCCATCGTGCAACATCACCGCATGCCATCGCATCTATCATATCCATCGCATCCATCGCTGCATGCCATCGCATACTACCAACGCATTCCTTCGGCCGCATACGCGCATACCATAGGCCACATCACCGCATGCCCTCAGCCACACACTCTCACGTAGCAAGGCCGCCGCATGCCCCCAACACATAGCACCGCCCCATGTCATCAATGCATAGAATCGCCGCATGTCATCAACGCATAGCATCGTCGCATAGCATCACCGTGTGACACCAACGCATAATGCTACCATATACCATCGATGCATAACCCCCACCGCATGCCATCCATCGCCACATGCTACCAACGGAACCATCGCATCCATCACACCGCATGTGCATGTAGTATTGCCGCAACCATCGCATCGTATGCGTATGTAGTACTGCCGCAACCATCGCATCCATCGCGCCCATTGCATCTAACGTCCAGTGCCCTTGGATGCGCAACTTGAGGCTGTTGCATGTGTTTTCTAACCTCTTCAAGACCTTGGCTGCTGCATGCACTACTAACCTCCCAAATAATCTCTCAAAGTCTAATGGCCAACGCATGGCATACACTAACTCATTTCTCAAATACTTAGTCATATTTCTCCTTGGCTTCCAACGCATGGTTACTCTTGGCAATGCCTCTTACCAATACTTCAGCCAATCATGTGTCCAACCTTACAAACATATGGTTGTATTCAACTTATGCGTTAATGTCTCCTAACACTTCATGCATGGGTCCTTTTTGACCTTACACTTAGCCAAATTCCATCAATTAAAGCTCAACTCAAAACTACTCAAGGAAAATCTATTCAACACTTAGAAATTTCCTTCACTTTAACATAGCATTTAACTCTCACTTAATTAATTTCCTTAATCACCTGCTTAAGTAGGGAAAAGGGAAATCTGGGTTTCACAACAACTGCTTATTCCACAACGTCTTCAATACTATCCTCATGTGGGTCATATGATCCTCCCTACTGCTAGAATATACCAATATATCATCAATGAATACTATCACGAACTGGTCCAAGTAGGGATGAAATATCCTATTCATAAGGTCCATGAATACTGCAGGGGCATTTTTCAATCCAAATGGCATTACTAGAAATTCATAATGTCCATATCTTGTTCTAAATGCGGTTTTAGGAATGTCAGCTTCCTTCACCTTCAATTGATGATAACTCGATCTCAGATCTATTTTAGAAAACATTGTGGCTCCTCTTAGCTGATCCAACAAATCATCAATGCGTGGTAATGGATATTTATTCTTAGTCGTTACCTTATTCAGCTGCCTATAGTCGATACACAATCTAGGTGTACCGTCTTTCTTCCTTACAAATAACACCGGAGCTCCCTAAGGCGATACACTAGGTCGAATGTATCTCTTGTCAATTAACTCTTGCAGCTGAACCTTTAATTCTTTTAACTCAGTTGGTGTCATTCTATACGGTGCCTGCAATATAGGAGTTGTCCCTGGAATTAAGTCAATAGTGAACTCCACTTCTCTATCGGGTGGCAATCCCGATAATTCCTCAGGAAATACATCTTGAAACTCATTTACCACGGGGACATTTTTTGGGTTCAGCTCTTTCCCTTGAGCAATCACTACGTGAGCTAGACAGGCTTTACATCCCTTGCACAGCAGCTTCCTAGCTTTCACTGCTGATATCAGATTCCCCGCAATTAATCTTTTACTTCCTACCAGCCTTGCATCCTGGCCATTTGATTTTCTGAGCACTACTTTCTTCTTGTAGCAGTCCACTGAAGCGCGATATTTACTAAGGAAATCCATCCCTAGGATAGCATCAAACTCTAATAGCTCCAAAGGAAGTAAATCAACATAAAAGTCCTAACCATTGATTAGCATTTCACAATGTTTATAACATTTATCTATTATTATCACATCTTCCAAAGGGGTAGAGATATATAGCTCTTCGAGCATAGGCTCAAACAACTTATCTATACTAGATGCAAACATGCTGGATATAAATGAATGTATGGCACCAGGGTCAAATAAAACATATGCAGACTGTCCACATAATATGACATTACCGATCACAACAACTGGAGACTCCACTGCCTTCTGGTGTGTCATGGCATACACTTGCCCCTATTGCTGGGGTCGACCTACGACATTCTTCTGCTTTGCACCACTTGACCCTTCGCCTCGATTTCCGCACCCTTGGGTTGGTTAACTGTCTGGGAGGTTGTCTGTTGTGTTGTTGGGGCGTCCCTATTCACCTAGGGACAGTCTCTCTTGAAATGCCCTGTCTGTCCACATTGGAAACATACCCCTCTGCCACTATAGCATACTCCAAGATGCCTCTTGCCACAACTAGGGCACGTCGGATTCCTGTTTGTGCTGGCTACCGACTCACCAGTTCGTGGCATCTCTAGTCGGATGACTGCACTGGTCGAGGGCCTCGATTTCCTCTTCTTGGATCCCTGCCAACTCGTACCCCTGAATTGGCTTCCACTAGTCTGAATTGCAATTGAAGGTCGGGATCCCCTGTCTCTATGCCCTACTATAGCCTCACTACCCCTTTGTAACTGCTCATCATCTGCCAAACTCCACTCGACTCATGTCGCCATTTCTACTAACTGGTTAAAGTCTAGCCAATTAGCCGTTGATGTTACCGGAGTTCTGATCTCTTTCCTCAAACCTTGTTCAAACTTCCTGCATCTATCTCTTTCCTCAGCAATAATCGGCAGAGCATACTGTGATAACACTATAAATTTCTGCTCATATTCTGCCACTGACATCGTTCCCTGCGTTAGTTTAAGGAACTCATCCCTTTTCACATCTCGAAACGAGCTGGGGTAATACTTGTCTTCAAAGGCCTTCCTGAATCAGGCCATAACATCACATTTGTACTAGCTCGTCTGGCAGATATCACTTTCCACCATTCCTCCGCTTCTTTCTGTAGTAGAAAGGTGGCTTGTCCTACCTACCTGTTCTCATGACAACCTATAACATTGAAACATTTTTCAACTACATCCCGCCATAACTCGGCTTCAGCTAGGTCTACTGTACCTTAAATGCCACAGCCCCTAGGGTTTTAAAGCTTTCAATACCATATTTCTTTTCTAGGTCGGCTCGTACTAAGCCCACACTGGCTACAAACCTCTGTGTTATCTTGTCAAAAACTATATCTTCTAGCTGAGAATCTGCCCTTGTCAGGGAATACTAGACTCTCCCTCAGACGTCGTTTCCTGGCGCACTAGGTCATTCACCTTCCTCTTTCCACCCGGTGGGTTCTTTCTAACCTCAGAGACCCTATTGGTAGGGTCAGTATTCCTACCTCCTATCTGCTTACTCTGTCTACCACTTTTCCTCAGCATTTCACCTATTACAATGTACACATGTTAGGAACTCACACTTTAGGGACTTAAACTTATGCATGAACTTTCCCTCTTATTCCCAAAACCTTATGCTCTGATACCAACTTGTCACACCTCCTCCCAAATTACCCTCTTAATTTGGAAGAGCATATAGTGGTGGTAGTTACTAGCCCTACTCCCAGCACTCACCACCTTAGCCTTCTAACCTAAATACCAACCTGTTAAACATTAATAATGTATGCATATAGCATGCCGCCATAAGGTTTTACATAAGATTATATAAACACATGCAAACAGACCTGACATAACATCTACAGGAAAAATATTCACAATTGGGCCCAAACATCACTAACAAAGCCCTAGTCCCTCTCAAAACATGTGTACATAAACAGACCATCAACCTAAGTTCTTCTTAACAAGTCGGGCCTTTCAGTGGCAAGCAGCAGCAGGATCAACCTTGAGGAATCTGACCGCTACCTGGAAAAGGAAAACATAGAAAATCTGTGAGCTAGTAGCCCAGTGAGTGACTATAAAATCATATTACACCATGCATTATATCACTATAAATAAGTAAATATAATGATCAGCATCTCAAGCAACTTCCTCTAAACATAAACATTGATAACCATTCTTAGACATCATTAAACATCATTATTCCTTAGTTGAGAACGAGTCTACATCGTTCTAGCTCCCAATGTCTGTTACCGGCCAAAAGACCCATGCTTCGACCTCTCATTCAGAACTACCTACGTGCACGTGGAGGTTTCTAAGTACCGTCAATACCTTAGGTACTATTACCCAGATACCTTCTCTGTGTCCTTCAGTACCAAGTTATTTCCTAGCATCAAATTAAGTTTCATTACATGCCATTTACACAAGGACTCATTCTATCATAGCCTTCCTCCAGAACGCATGCTTCAACATTAGAAATTTAACTTTTGTAATAAATTCACAACATACCTTGGCCTACGTTAAAACATATACAAGCCGGAGAAGATATGCTAAGCTATACATTAGACATTTGTTGCTTGAGGAAGTATAAATTCATCATCAACATCACCATAACTTTCATGGTCTTATATGCATAAGTATTTAAAGCATTAAGTTCATTTAGTCACTCACAGCTCGTCGGGGCTCTTAACAGTTTATATGCCTCTCCTAACTCTTCTTGGCCTGAAAGGACATAATTCCCGGTTAAATTCCTTAGAATTCTCAGCAAAATACCTCAGATAGTTCGTTTCTAATGAAACTTTCACCAACAAAATAAACATTACTAGCGAGATAATCATCATGAGCGAGTTCATCCTCATGAGCGAGATCCTCAAGAGCGAGATCAAGCATTTCACTAGCAAGACTTCAACCTAGCGAGACTTACCACCTCTAGCTAGATTTGCTTCCACACTAACGAGATTCAGCCCAAAGTTCCAACGAGATTTCCTTTTTAAGCGAGATTTAGCACAAAAATCAGCGAGATTATCATCCTAAGCGAGATCCTCATCCTCTTTATCTCGCTCTAGCTCTGTACGGTGAGCTGTTTGCTTGATCTTTCCAAGCAGCTGCCTGCTTATACACATATTTTCTGTTTCATCTTCAAAAATTCATAACTCAAAATCCAGAACTCTTTTCAAGAAACGTCCTTCTACAAACTTGTTTATAATTTAGTTAACTTTCTTACTTTAAAATATCAGCGAAAATTCCTTGTAGTTTGGCCTGTAGCTTCCAATTTTCACCTTGAGATCTGATTAATCCGAGAATCTGCCCCTTCTAAAAATTCTTCACTTTTTGTTCTTCTCTTCCTGAGATCTTCCTCTAGAAAAACAAGTTCTAAAACTAGATTCTCCCAGCTTTCAAATGGTACTGATTTCACTTAATTTTCTCATGCCAATTGCCGAAACCAAGCTTTTGAAATTTTGCTTCCTTTTATTCTTCCTGCCGCCTCCCAAGTTCAATGATTAAACCGCCACATCACCCCGCACTTAGTGTCTCCAGCCAAAACCAATTAGTGAGCTCCTTCATTTAATATGTTTTTCCTTCCCTTCCTCCATAACTCCTGTAAATAAACATGGATCTCCACTTATCAAATATTTAATATAACATTCCTTTGGCTAAACATGCTTATCTAGGAAACTTAGAGTTCAGGGTTTATAGCAGTCCCCTACTTTCAAGTATTCAACCCTTTTGTCATAGAAGCTTATCGAGTAACATTTTAATCTGACCTATAGTTAGCGTCTTTTGAACAACTTTCATCACTACCTTGAAATTTTTCATACGTTGGACGAAATTCCTTATGCTATAGTTTTATCTCTCAATGTCTATGAGAAAGCACGCATTAAATCGTATCAACAATTTTTCACTTTCATTACATATGGAAGTTCTAGTTTCAAATTCCAACATGTTTGAAATTACGTTGATTCAATCGTTAAAAATACTAACCCTCGTATTTCGCGGTTGATCAAAACGAAGGACCAACCCATACTCATTTTGTTCTAGTGAACAGGTCAGATGTGAAACCCGGATTTCCATTTTCCCTACTTAAGGAAGTTTTCAATTTTAGTACCACATAGATAATTCATATTTTACATTAGACGTGTTGTGTTTTTTCCTTAAACACATATTACTTCTTTTACTCATTTATATGTAACAAAAGAAAAATCATCGCAAATTATAAAACTAGGTATAAAATATTTGTAAAATAAACTTTTACTTTTATAAGTCTACTCATTATTTCATGAACCATGTTACGTTAATGTATATCTTATGAACTTCGTAATTAAGATAAAACTTTTATTTTCACAAAATAATCAGTAGAACAAATTGGATATGTTCTACTATTACTAGCTCCCTAAATGTTAACTTTTTAAATTATATTAAAGTTTTAGGAATCCAAGAAGATCGCACAAGTTTTCGATCATTGATTTTCGTGAATTCTACGATATGTTTATGATTGATTCATTCGTTCGTTAAAATATTACACTACAACATTACCGATATATTTTATTTGAATGGTTAGTCTAATAGAAATTTAGCTCCTACAGTATTCGACCCTTTTATCATAGAAGCTTATCGAGTAACATTTTAGTCTGACTTATAGTTAGCGTCTAATTCTGAACAACTTTCGTCACTACCTTGAAACTTTTCATACGTTGGACGAAATTCCTTATGCTATACATTTATCTCTCAATGTATACGAGAAAGCACGCATTAAATCGTATCAACAATTTTTCACGTTCATTACATATGGAAGTTCTAGTTTCAAATTCTAACATGTTTAAAATTACGTTGATTCAATCGTTAAAAATACTGACCCTCGTATTTCGCGGTTGATCAAAACGAAGGACCAAACCAAACTCATTTTGTTCTAGTGAACAGGTCAGATGTGAAACCTGGATTTCCATTTTCCCTACTTAAGCAGGTGGTTAAGGGAATTAACTATGTGAAAGAATTTTCCCTACTTAAGCAGGTGGTTAAGGGAAATAACTAAGTGAAAGTTGAATCCTATGTTGAAGTGAAGGAAATTTCTAAGTGTGTAAATAAAGATTGTTTAGTAGCTTTGAGATAAGCCTTAACTAGTAGGAAATTGGGCTAAGTATAATCCATGCATTGGAAGCTAGAAAATTGACTAAGTGTTGTCCATGCGTTGGCCTTGCTGATTTAGAGGTTATTTGGGGCGTTGAAGAAAGCCAAAGTGTGGCCAAAAGAAACGCATGCAGCAGCCAATGTCTTGAGAGGTTAGAAAAATGCTTGTGGTAGCCTTAAGTTGTGCAGACATGGGCGCAAAGCGCTGGAGACACGCGCACGTATTAATCGAGTATGCGACAGCATTATGCATTGATGGTATGCGGCAACACTACGCGTTGGTGTCATGCGGCGATACTATGAGTTGGTGTCATGCGGTGATGCTACGCGAGGGCATGCGATGATGCTACGCGAGGGCATGCGGTGATGCTATGCGACGGAGGCATGCGGCAATGCTACGCGATGGAGGCATGCGGCGATGGATGCGGCAACACTTTGTGATGGTGCTATGCGGCGGCTAAAGGATGAGCTAGGCGAGGGAACGAGCTAAGGTGGACACATGGTCAATTGTCCTTGCATTTCTAAGGCTTGCGGTAATAAGGTTTATGAAGTTGGTTGCGTTGGTCATAAGGGATGCGTTAGCAAAAGCCTAGGTGATTGTGAGCTATACCATAAGGTGTTGAGTTGAGAATCAAGTCGACCCAAAGATTGCTATGCGTTGGTGATGTGCTATGCGTTGGAAATTCGAAGGCATGTGGGCGCATAGGACAAGCTAGTAGTATGCGTTGAAAGAGTGTTGGTCATTATCTTAGTTGAGCGCATAGGGCAAAGGTAAACCATGCGAAAGAGAAGGATATGCGGCCAAAGATGAGCCTTGCGAGCATCTAGCCTATGTGACCAAGTTGCGCCAATTGGATGCACAAGGTAAGATTGAATGGACACATGCGTCGATTGGTGGTGTCCAGACATGGGAAGGTTGTGGCAATTGTATGGGCGCATTTGTGGTTAACGCATATGATGCAAGGACGTCATCCGGACATGTGGCTTATTGGGGAGAAACCTTAGGCCTTAAGCAAATGAGGTGGATGCATAAGAAGACATGCAAAATTGATGCCTATGCGTTGGTAAAAGGGGAGCAAGACACCTTGGATTGCGATGACGCAAGGTTGCATTAATAGTGAAAGGAAAGGACACTTGGACATACGACCAAGTAGGACATGTCGGCCTTAGAGAAATCTTGAACGCCTATAAATAGGGCCAAGGACTTTAGATGAGAACTCAAATTCTCTTCAAAGGACATAAAGAAGAGTGTATGAAGGCTAATGGGGAGGAGACTATGCGTCGGTAGTAAGATCATGCGTTGATCAAGAGAGGTTCTAAGAGGGGAAGATGCTGTCGAACAGCGAAGTCTGGAAGTAGCATCAACTTGGGACGAGAAGTTCTCCTAGAATACTTGTGCGTTTGGAGTGATTCCAAAGCCACCTGAAATCTATGAGAGTCTAGTTTTCATGGTAGGGCTTCTGGAGAAGAAGCTTCAAGGAATCGGGCTGCAAAATGAGGAAAAGACAGAAGGGTCGAGCTGTCGGGTAAGCTTGGGCCATTCTTGATGTTTTGAAGATTTTGGAGAAACCACGAGGATTTCTAAGCTAATATTTTTAGGTAAGCTTCCTGAGATATTTTAGAGAATATTTGTAGAAGAAAGTAACTAGAGATAAAGCCTAGAACTATGAGTAATCTGAGCTTTAATTTGAATCTGGAATTTAGGGTTCAAAAGAGGAGTCCGGGAAGATCAAGGAATTTTTAAGAGAAAGATTCATATCCGTACCAAGGTGAGTGGTACTTTCCTTTAAGTCTTAAAGCATATATTTTAGAATTACTTGTATATACTTATGAATGAGTATCTAGCATGAGAATGAGATTATGTGATCGGGATGTTCAGGGGGTTTATAGACCTAGTTCCTGAGCCCAAAAGCAAAATCTCACAGGATGGTCAGGGGACCAAGAAGTCTAGTTCCTGAGCCTGTGGAAGGATCCTCATATGGGATGGTCAGAGGGTCGATGGGCCAAGCTTCTGAGCCCATGTGCGGGGAGCTATGTGGACATAGGAGACATAGGAGACATAAAGAACAAAAGGAAATGCAAAAGAGTAAGCGTTGTATTAGTAACAGTTAACTATCTACCGTGTGTGTAGGTAGACAGCATACTCATTCTAAGTAGTTAACAGTTTAGCTATCTACCGTGCGCGTAGATAGAGTTGAGAACAGACTCATTCAAGTCTGAGGTTTGATTGTAATCTCGTATTTATGATATGCTTGTTATTTATGAGTTGAAATAGACTCTAGAAGTTGCTTACCACTCACTGAGCTTTGTGAGGCTCATTCTGTTATTTCATGTTTTTCTTCCCAGGTAGCGAAAGGTGAGAAGTTCCAGGGTGCTGCTAAGGTCAAGTTCTGCCACAAGCCACAGTTACACTTCTTGAGGGTTTTAAAGAATTGTTGTTGTAAACTTTGTTGTTAAGTCTTGGAGTTGTATAAATATTACATTACTGTAATAAATGGGTCTACTTATTCAGTTGTTGTTTGCATTCTTGACTTAAATTTTACTGAGTGTTGTAAAGAGGTTTAGTTGAACAGTAGGCATCACTAAAGAGTGGTGTCTGTGGTCCCTCACGCCTCTCCTCGGGCCCAGAAGTGCGGGCTCGGGGCGGGGTGTAACATCGGACCAGGCACTTAAATATTGAAGATCAAGTTCGATGATAGAAAACAACATTTCAATTATACGATGATTTGTTCAAGGTGTTTATTTATGCTACGAGCACGTGGGAAACAAAACTGTAAATGATAGATATTGCATTTGTATTACCACAAGAGAGGAAGAGAGAGAGCAAAGGAGAGAAATCATAAGCTTTTTGTGAACTCGTTTTTTTATAGTTGATGTAACTCATTTGGATGTGTGATATAAAGTGCTCGCAATGATGCGATACTACTTCTAGTTATGCGTTAATTATGGATGTTCATGTAGTATGCCATGCGTTGTCACAAGTTTCCTTACGATGGAACCAAGTGTAATTTCACCGCAAGTTTCTCGGTATGATCCGAGGTCGAACACGGGGAAATAGTTTAGGTTATTATGGTATGTTCATGGTATATGCGACCAGGTTTTCAATCTTTTCAAAATGAGTTTGTACAAGTATGTAGATTGCAAGAAAATAAAGGAAAGCAGTAAAGATGCGATAAAATATAAAAATACAATAAACCTAAGCTAGATGTTACAAGATATAGACTTCATGTAAAAGATGCTGGGATTAAGGTTGGTTGTGAAAGTTGTGCAAAGACGTGGGATGCGGCGACAAGTCTTATGAACAGAATAAAAAGAGAAAGACAAATAATACAAACAACGCAAGTTCTTAATCGAATTGAAAGTACAAATAATGTTCCGCTCTTCTCTTGGCATACACCTCTCAATGATCGACTGCGCTCCCACATGTCTGTGGTGAAATAGAGACTAACGTAATGAATGCAAGGTTGCTTCCATGTCTGGAAGTACTACTCGCTTTAGTTAACGCAATCTTCTAACCTTCTCTCGATAGATCAGAATGATATCTTCACTTCTGCTCTCACAGGTGAAGATGTCGTCTAGCATGCTTTAGTTAAACGTATTTTATATCTTTAATACAGAATAAGTTCTTAGTGATTCATATCGCTCATCAAGGAATTCAGAAAACATCATGAAGAAAGTGATTGATGGGTGAATGGAAATAGAAAGAAAACGGTAAATGGAATCTATCGAAACATTTAATATTTCTATTAAGTGTTTGATACATGATGTGTGAATGAAGAGATAAAGAAAACATGAAATACACAGTGAAAGAGAGTTAGAATAGATACAAACTAGTGCCAATGTCTTGGCACAGATTTGATGGAGATTTACTTGCCGGATAGGATGGTTTTGATGGCAGGAAGAGCTTCTCTCTCAGGCTTGCTCCACCGGTAGCAGGGATCTTTGCACAGTGCTTCGATCGAGTGTGTGGTAGGTCGGATCTGAGATTCACCTCTCGGCCTTATCTCATTTTCTTCCTGGATTTCTTCTCTTAAGCACTCAGCTCAGCCTTTTCTCTCTACTATCTTGTAGCACTTAGCCCCTTATTAAGTAGCATACCTTTTCTCTGAAATCAATGGGGTATTTATAGGTGCAGATCTTTGACTCCGGCCTTGTGGTCCCCACTTGATTGTTATGGTAATTCCGAAGATGGAGGGATATTATTCCTTCTGTTATGCAATCAGACCATCAATTTTGCACAACCGTTAGTTGTACACGTGTCTCAATCCTCCGTTCTTGCGTTGCTCAGCTGCATCTCTCAATCATAGATTTGCATGCGGTGTTTGTTTTTATTACTGCATGCGGTTGAAGCATAGCTCTAGACCGATTGTCGCATTGCGCCGTCACTGCGGTAATCGTCTCTTCATGGTGGATCGACAGGCGCAATGTGACAGATATGCATTGATTAGTCTCTCATGAGTCTTAAGCGCAAGCGGTGACTTGGTCTCCTGCAAAACAGAGTAAACTTCAGCTTGTCTTCCATCTTTTTGGCGTTAGTGGGTGTAATCGCAAACATTTATAATTATTATCATACTAGGCTAATTTTCATACAATTGGCACATAATTACTAACTTTTGGCCGCAACATCTAGATAAGGTGGCATAAATAACTTGTATTTCTACAAATTATCACACCCCCAAATTTAGATATATGCTTGTCCTCAAGCATATCTTCTACCAAGGCAATCATACTCGATTCCTATCCCATATTTCTGCGATGATTGGTTGCTCCGAATGTTACACATAGGCACATTACCTGACTTCGCACTTTCCGTCTATCCTTGCTAATTCTTAGCAAGCCCTACTTTATTCTTTTATGTAACAAAATTCTGCTCAAAGACACTTTTCTAGTTTTCAAATAGAATGTTTATCTCTTCTTTATCAAAACAACTTGATGTATCTATATGCGGTGAGCAAACTTTGCGTCATTTATTCACTTAGAGACGGTCATGGTTACACTCTTCATTTTGGCTTGTCCTCACGGGTGTCATGCGAACATCCAACTATGGTTATGTGCTAGTTTCAACTTTAACTTGTGGTAATTAGAGGAGTTGTCCCTTACATTCTTATTTTTTCTTTTTGTTTATACTACATTGTTCTTGGAAACCCACCTTCGTTTTGGCTTGCTCCTACGGGTGTCACACAAGTATCCAACTACGAGCAGGCTCCTTTCACAACTAAACTCTTGTCAGGTTGGGAACAGTTTTGAAATTTTCCCTTGCACTGACATTGGAGTTTTGCATAACATATAAATATTTAAAAAATAATTAAATGAAAATGAACGTATTTTCTTAAATACTGCATAATTCTGATCTCATCAGCTCAGACCTTCCCCACCCCCAAATTTAAAGATGAGCAAGGTCCTCATTGCGTTGTTTGGAAAGATTAGACAATCACTTAGGGGAAAATTTCAAAAAGAAGGTTTGAGCAGAACTTTGAAAGATAAAAGGTAAAGTACTGCTAACTAAGAGTTAACTAAGTGTTAGTCAGAATTTACTAAGTATAGGGAAATGTTTCTAAGTGTAAACATATAATACATCATAGCAACGCAATAAAGATCGTTAAAATAAAAGAGTAAGAATTTCATAAAAATTATCAAAGGAAGATAAAGAAAGAGGAACAGGCAAAGAGTAGAGTGAATTATGTACTCTGCTTGTATTGACTATTAACAAAGTATACAAATATATTACAAATGAACGCATTACAAAAAAATTTCTATTGCCTGTGCAAGAGTCAAAGAATTTGATTTACTTACAAAATAAAAGAAGGGTGCATGATTTAAAATTCACACTATGCTTCCAATAAACACAGATACATTTTTTCCAAGGACGGACAACACGCAAACATCCCCGCAGCACACCCCTTACCTAAACAAATTTTTGGAGGATACCTCAACATGGTGCATTTAACTAAGACCGGGAAAAGGACATATACGCGCGCAACACACCCTTCACCGCAATGCATTTGGGTGTAATAAATGCATAGCTTCTCTTACTACACCCATCCTTTCCTACATACCGATTTATTTTCCTCTCTTCAAAATTCATCAAAAACGCAAGTTGAAAAGGCCTTGCAGTGATTCATCCCATCATTCACAAAATTATACGTTGGCGCTACTACATTTAAAGTATGGACACCTATGCGAAATTAAATTGCCAAAATATTAAAGATTAATCCTACTACACAATAATTACAGAATTAAGAGAACTGTAAAAGAAAGCAGTAAAAAAAGCAAGTAAACATAGATAGAAAGGCCGATTGAAAGAAGTTCTTAGAGATACCGCAATCGCTTTCCCTGCGAGCGGTCTAATCTTGCTTGCCCAAATCAATGGTATCCATGCGTCGATCAAAGTTGCCTCCATAGTAGGGCTTGATCCTCTGACCATTGACTTTGAATGCACTGCTCCCGTCTAAAGTTGTTAATTCCACTGCATCGTAAGGAAAGATTGTCTTGATTCGGAATGGCCCCGACTAGCGAGACTTCAACTTTCCTGGGAACAGTCGCAAACATACATTAAATAATAATACCTGTTGACCTTCGATGAATGTCCGGTCATTGATGCGGTAATATTGCCATTTCTTCGTTTTCTCTTTGTATATCTTGGCATTTTCATAGGCATCCCTTTGCCATTCGACCAGCTGATTCAATTGCAGCTTCCAAAATTTTCCCGCACTGGCTAAATCAAACTTCTGCATCTTTCATGCCCACATTGCCTTATGTTCCAACTCAAGCGGCAGATGACAAGATTTCCCGAAGACCAAAGCGTACAAAGGCATGTCGATTGGTGTTTTGTAGGCAGTCCTGTAAGCCCACCTCTTTGCTTCATCCCGCAATGTGTACAGGAATAGATATAGTTTAAAACTTTCTTGAGTCACACGAGGCATGGAGAATGCACTACACATGTCTGCAAAATTATTCAAATGTGCGTATGGGTCTTCTCCCTATAATCCTTCAAATTGTCCCACATTCTGAATCATTTGAAGCATGATAGGTTTTATTTCAAAGCTTGCATTCCCCTCAACTACTGGTCTTGAAATCCCTTGTGAAAAATTATAAAAATCTGGTGTTGCATATTCCCTCATAGGGATGTTCTGGTCAGCAGCAAGAAAAATAGGATCTTGCACTGATCTTCCCTCAGGTTTCTAAAAGGTTCCATATTCTCTTCAGCCATACTTCTTCACCAATTAATTCAACCCTGATGAACTCTGCGCGAAGAATATACTTGATCTCTGGGTCCACTTAGAGTTACCAGATCACCCCAACATTCTTAAGTCGTCAGACTGCTCTCCGCGTTGAACAGTCAATACAAAGATATCTGTCCTGCACATAACATGAAAATATTCAACATTAACCGTTAACCAGTTCCCCGGCAACGGCGCCATAAACTTGTAACTCGTTTGGATGTGTGATATAAAGTGCTCGCAATGATGCAATACTACTTCTAGTTATGCGTTAATTATGGATGTTCATGTAGTATGCCATGCGTTGTCATAAGTTTCCTTACGATGGAACCAAGTGTAATTCCACCGCAAGTTTCTCGGTATGATCCAAGGTCGAACACGGGGAAATGGTTTAGGTTATTATGGTATATTCATGGTATATGCGACCAAGTTTTCAATCTTTTCAAAATGAGTTTGTACAAGTATGTAAATTGCAGTAAAATAATGGAAAGCAGTAAAGATGCGATAAAACATAAAAATACAATAAACCTAAGCTAGATGTTACAAGATATAGACTTCATGTATAAGATGCTGGGATTAAGTTTGGTTGTGAAAGTTGTGCAAAGACGTGGGATGCGGCGACAAGTCTTATGAACAGAATAGAAAGAAAAAGACAAATAATACAAACAACGCAAGTTCTTAATTGAATTGAAGGTACAAATACTGTTCCGCTCTTCTCTTGGTGTACACCTCTCAGTGATCGGCCGCGCTCCCACATGTCTATAGTGAAACAGAGACCAACATAATGAACGCAAGGTTGCTTCCATGTCTGGAAGTACTACTCGCATTAGTTAACGCACTCTTCTGACCTTCTCTCGATAGATCAGAATGACATCTTCACTTCTGCTCTCACAGGTGAAGATGCCGTCTAGCATGCTTTAGCTAAACGTATTTTATATCTTTAATACAGATTAAGTTCTTAGTGATTCATATCGCTCATCAAGGAATTCAGAAGACATCGTGAAGAAAGTGATTGATGGGTGAACGGAAATAGACAGAAAATGGTAAATGGAATCTATCGAAACATTTAATATTTCTATTAAGCATTTGATACATGATGTGTGAATGAAGAGATAAATAAAACATGAAATACATAGTGAAAGAGAGTTAGAACATAAACAAACTAGTGCCAATGTCTTGGCACAGATTTGATAGAGATCTACTTGCCGGATAGGATGGTTTTGATGGCAGGAAGAGCTTCCCTCTCAGGCTTGCTCCACCGATAGCAGGGATCTTTGCACAGAGCTTCGATCGAGTGTATGGAAGGTCGGATCTGAGATTCACCTCTCGGCCTTATCTCGTTTTCTTGACGGATTTCTTCTCTTAAGCACTCAGCTCGGCCTTTTCTCTCTACAATCTTGCAGCACTTAGCCCCTTATCAAGTAGCATACCTTTTCACTAAAATCAAAGGGGTATTTGTAGCTACAGATCTTTGACTCCGGCCTTGTGGTCCCCACTTGATTGTTATGGTAATTTCGAAAATTGAGGGATATTATTCCTTTTTTTATGCAATCAGACAATCAATTCTGCACAACCGTTAGTTGTACACGTGTCTCAATCCTCCGCTCTTGCATTACTCAGCTGCATCTCTCGATCATATATTCGCATGTAGCATTTGTTTTTATTACCGCATGCAGTTGAAGCATAGCTCGGGACCGACTGTCGCATTGCGCCATCACTGCGGTAATCGTCTCTTCATGGTGGATCGACAGGCGCAATATGACAGAGATGCGTTGATTAGTCTCTCAGGAGCTTGAGCGCAAGCGGTGACTTGGTCTCCTGCAAAACAGAGTAAAGTTCGGCTTGTCTTCCATCTTTTTGGCGTTAGTGGGTGTAATCGCAAATATTTATAATTATTGTCATAGTAGGCTAATTTTCATACAATTGGCACATAATTACTAACTTTTGGCTGCAACATCTAGATAAGGTGGCATAAATAACTTGTATTTCTATAAATTATCAGTTGACTGAGATGGTGTTTAAGCACTTGCAAACAAACAGATGCTAAAAATATTTCATTACATAATGCTTGTTGGCTCCTTGTTTCCATAGTTATAGCAAATTTGTTTGTCGTCAGCAGTTTTTGGGTTCTACCAACATATGCTATATTCATGAATGATCCATTGGCATGTTGTGCAAAGCTCTGCATCTCTCTTGTGGTTGAAGACATCGAACTAGTAGATTTGGTGTTGTCGAGTCCATACGAAGCTTCAATAAAACAACGTCGTCCCCAAGAGGAAGGGTATGCACTCCAAGGTCATCATTCTTGGACTTACAGTGAACGTCGACTGGTATGCTATATTCAATTTGGTTGACAATTATGACTGTAGTTTCTAGTGGAATTAAGAATGCTCCTTGAATGGCATGTAGGCTAGTGAAAAATAGGATTAACAAAGCTAGTGCACGTGCTAGACTCTTTTTGCTTTTATGCCCTAGTTTATTTTTTTGTACTAGTTTTATGTACACCCCACTTCATTTTAGGACAAGTGGGAGATTGTTGGGGTTGATGCCCTAAAGTCTCGTGTTTTGTAGTTTGTAAACAGTTTGTACAAACGCTTGTGTTGTATAATATATGATATTTACTTCACATCTTGATTTTGCTCAGTTCTATGTTTTATTTCCTTTACCACAAACCAATAAACATAAAATCCCTAGTTATCTGTATGTAACTTAAGCATGTATGTGATGACATATAAATGGATCATGTCTTGAGTGATAACCAAAATAGTCTGTAGTATATAGATATATGAGAGAAATCTTATCCTAGTAACGCTACGGATGTGACCCACTTTGTGGAATGGTCACAAATGTTGTGACTTGTCACAGATGGTCTGATCCTGATCAATCATGTAGGGGACATGCGAGTGGGGGCATCTTATACAAAGAGTTTGTATAAGACCTGACCATGAAGTATTAACGTCTCATTATATAACACGGTTCATGACTGAGACTTCACTTCACTAGGATGATCATAGGTAACATGACCTCAATCCTGAGTGAGTTGGGAACTCCTGCCATTGAGGGCGGTTCTTTGATTTGTATGAGTGCGAGTGGCCAGGTCACCGATTCAAACCTACCATTTTGGGGATTCGTCTGATTTGGAGTTGGGAACTCAGCTACACAAGATGGAATTCACTTCTTCCCCGAAGCAGGGGCAAGTAGATAGATAGCTCCCTTAAGGGTTGATTCTAGGGCTTGAACGATGTGGTGTCGCACACCTTCTCTTGGCCCGAGAGGTGTTCACACATAGTTGGACTATGTTGTATTATTCATTAGAGGAATCAGTGGTACTTTAGGAGTGAGATGTAACTACAAGGGAAAAACGGTAAATTGGTTCAGCTGTACTTACGATCATTTGTAAAGGGTCATCGTACTCATGATTGGTTATATCCAATGGACACAGAAATATATCTATGGTAAGAAGAGTTCAGCTGTTGGTCTTTAGTGGAATGGATGGTGGATCTCATGGCTAAAGAGTTTAGTCAGCTATTCACGTACCGTTGGAGCTTCGAGCCACAGGTCCATAAGGTCCCCTAAGTAGCTTGGATAAAGTCGAGAATCAGTGTTTGGGTTAGTTTGAAATGTTTAAATTGACAAGAGGGAGTTCGATTATATATGATATAATTGAACTAATTAATTATATATGATATAATTGGCTAAATGTATGAGATACATTATTTTTGGAGGAAATTTGATATAAATATGATTTATATCAAGTGGAGGAGAAATTACTATAGTAGATATATGATATCAAACTATAGGATAAGAATATTATATGATTATATTCATTTATTAATTAAATTGGTTAATCATATGATAATTGGCCGAAAACCTCTCCTTGGTCATGCGTTAGGGGGAGAATCCGTAGTCGGTTATTGTAACCGAACAATAAAATGAAAATTTGTTTCATATTGCAAAAAGTTCGTAAAAATTCGCAATCAATGTGAAAAAGTATCAGTCGCTTAGCTGAAATCCTATACGATAAAGTCTTATTGTTTAAACAATCGCACACCCGCATCTAAATGATCGCACACCTTTCTCTAAACGATCGCTTAGCTTTCCTAAACAATCGCCTAGCGTGTCACGTTTTCTAAACAATCGTTTACCTATTACTAAACAATCACTTAGTAAAACCTACACGATCGTGTAGCTTTGTCTAAACAATAAGCATCCCTGCTATACGATAGCTTACTCTCCCACTTGCTTATCGTCTACATGATCAGCCTGTTCCTCTGACCTCTTTCAAATTCACAAAAGACCATACTTTGGATTCTCACTCCGAGAATATTAAGGGCTCCAACTAGTGGTGTCATTCCCGCTTCTGCATGCTCGTGCTTGTTCGTGTTGTTGCAATTCATGTAGACGATCGTGCTATCGTAGCCAACTAATTTGCTAGGCGATAGAGTTCATAGAGATTCTTCCGCTGTATTGAGTTTGAGTTTTAAGAGAGTCTTCAACTTGTATGCAAATTCAATCCCTTGTAGTTTATTTTTCAAAGCATTTCGTTAATTAGTGTGAATTACATAACTATCTATTAGAATATATGTGTTGTAATTTTGGTAACAATGAAATCGGAAAGATCCAAAAGCGCCTAAGGATGCTCTTCATTAAGAGTTCCTTCAGGGGTGGCCTCCCTCCTCCATCATCACGATGTTGGGGCGGCCTCCCTCTCCCTCTCCTCACAATGTTGGTGCGGCCTCCCTCCACCCTCCTCACAATATTGGCGCAACCTCCCACCCCTATCCTCACAATATTGGCACGACCTCCCTCTCCATCCTCATAATATTGGCGCAGCTTCCATCCCCATCCTCACAATATTGGCGCGGCCTCGCTCCCCATCTTCACAATATTTGTGAGGCCTCGCTCCCCATCCTTACAATATTTGTGCGGCCTCGCAACCCATCCTTACAATATTTGTGCGGCCTCGCAACCCATCCTCAAATATTGGTATGGCTTTGCTTCTCATCTTTGATCAAGTTTGGTGCTTAACTTCTCATTTTCAATCAAGTTCTATGCGGCTTCTCAAATTCTAGTTGAAATAATGATAAAGTTGGGGCATAAGTTGCTAATTGTGTAGCTCCTATAAAGAAAAAAGTCTTATTAAAAAAAAAAGAAGTAAAAAAATTATTTTAAAAAATGACAAAAATAGTTTTAAAAAGAGAGTTGTAAAAAAATTGAAAAAAAAGTAAAAGAAAAAGAAAAGAAAAAAAAGCAAAAAAAAACACAGAGAGAGAGAGAGAATAAGAAGGAAAAAAGAAAAGAAGATGTGACAAAAAGTGGAAGGGTAAAATAAGAAAAAAACGAGGGAAAATCATTAATTAAAACAAAGAAAAAAGAAAATTAAAAAGAAAGAAAGAGATTACATCGAATGGAAAATTTGAAAAAAACAAAAGCTGAAATTTAAAAAAAATGAAAAATGAAAATAAATTGAAAATAAATTAAAAAAAAAAGAAAAAAATTTGAACAAGAAACTAAAAAGAATTAGCAAAGCCCTAAATTCCTTTTTTCTTTCTTCTTGCATAGCTCCCCTCTTTCTCTCGGGAAATTTGTACAGATGACCCAAATTGGGTCCAAAATGTCAAATGACCCATTTTTAAAAAATAATGTCAATTGACCCTCTACTGACATCATCGCCATACCAAATTATGTAAATTTCCCTTACACCAGCCTCACGAGGTAAATCTCACTCTCGTCTGATTAAACGCTCTCGCTCTCGCTTGAAATTCCTTGATTTGATGTGATTGCTCGTTAATGTACGAATGACTTGGCAATTTTCACGATGGAAGCCTCAAACCAAATCAATAATACCTAAACACAATATAATGGTGATTTCTTTAAACTCTAAACTCCATTTCAAAGGTGATTACTTCTCTGGTTTTCGACGATATTTTGTTGAACGGAGATTTTTCGAACGGAGATTTCCAAGACGAGGCTTTCTCAAAACGGAACAGCTTTTTCAGAAAGGTGAATTATTTGGAGTCTGTTTAATTATTTTTGCTGTGTTATTTCTGGAAAGATAGCATTACGAAATTTTGCATTGGGAGAGAGTAAGAAAGAGGAAGAGTAAGAGAGAGAGCGAGATTATGAGAGAGAGCGAGATTTTAAGAGAGAGCGAGATTTTGAGGGTGAGATTAAAAGAGAGAGCGAGATTGAGAGCGAGAGTACACTTCAATTGCTTGTACCGCTTAATGACAAATGTTCTCTTGCTTTGTAGGATGACAGAAAAGTGTCTATTTATTCGATTTGGAGGTGATTGGGATGAGAATGAAAGTTCGTAAATTGGGGGACAATTGAAAGGAATCGTTGTGCCTTATACATTGAATTATGAAGAACTTAAATCTCGCATTTACAGGGTTACAAATGTCAGTTCTTCAGAGTTTGATCTTATCCTGAAAGTTAAATATAAGCTTGAATTTGAAGCCCCTCCACAATGCATAATGAATGACGATGATGTTCACTTCCTTTTTTTGCGAGAAGAGCTTAGTAGACTTCAGATAGCTGTAACGTTGAAGTCTAATCAGGACGAAAAGGTTGGAATGGGGTTTGGAAATGTGAGTTATGATGATACGGCTGTGGACAGACAATACAAGGAATCATATCAGTTTCGTCGGGAAGAGGATGATATTCCATTGTATACCAACACTGTACCATCAACATTCAATTATATGGATTGTGGTTCTTTAGTAGATATGATGAGCAACCAGCAGGATTGAATGAAATGGATCGTGATCATGGAGATGTGCGTCATTCTACAGCAGCTTCCGTGGTTCCACCCTCTGTGTCTTCAAGCCATAGAACAGAGTTGATTATGCCTGGCACCACTTCATCTGGGACAGAGGACGTTGAAGTTGGTCAACTATTTTTGAGCAAAAACGACTTGAAAATGAGATTATCTATTCTGTCCATCAACAAAAATTTTGAATTTAAGGTCAGTAAATCAACCAAATCTCTGTTTACTGTCAAATGCATTGGGGAGACATCTAAGTGGAGCCTTCGTGCAGTCAAAATGGAAGGGTCTAATATATTCAAGATCACAAAGTATTGCAGTTCGCACACATGTTCCATTGGAATTTTGAATCACGACCATAGACAAGCAACTGCTACGGTTGTTGGTCAGCTCATTAAAGATAAGTTCACGGGAATAGAACGTATTTATAAACTTTGTCATATCGTTGAGGATATGAGGAGAGATTATGGCGTGAACATAAGTTATGATAAAGCGTGGCGTGTAAGGGAAGCCGCGTATGATCTCACTAGAGGTACTCTAGAATACTCATACTTCATACTACATGCTTATGGAGAAGTGCTAAAAATAGAATCCAGGTACAGTCTTTGAGATCGAACTTGAAGATGAGGTGCATTTCAAATATATGTTTATGGCATTAGGGCCTTGTATTAGAGGTTTCGCAAGCTGTCGGCCTTGTATTATTGTTGATGGGTCGCACTTGAAAGGAAAATATAAAGGCACCATGTTGGTTGCAGTTTCTATGGACGGGAACAATCAATTATACCCACTAGCATATGCAATAGTGGACAATGAAACCGATCGATCATGGGAATAGTTTATGTCAAACTTGAAATACAGTATCGGAGAACCCAATAATTTGGTGTTTGTGTCTGATCGGATGGTATCTATCGGTAATGCCATTCATGCATTTTTTCCCACAACATTTCATGGATTGTGCACATGGCATATAGAATAGAATCTGGTTACAAACTTTAAGAATAGCACGGTTGTTGGAATATTTATAAATGCAACAAGGGCATTTCGCATGACAGAATTCCAGACAAAATGGGACGAACTCCGCAGTTTTAGAGACGGTGTTGTCGCGAAATATTTGGAAGACATTGGTCTTTAAAGGTGGGCACAGGTTTACCAAATAGAACGAAGATATGATAACATGACATCCAATAGTGCAGAGTGTTTCAATTCCTTAACTAAAGAGTATCGACTAATGCCCATAGTATGCTTGATTGAACATGTTAGAGGAATGCTCCAATCGTGGTTCTACGAACGGAGGAATTACTGGGCATCTCGAACGACATTGCACTCTGACTACTGTGAAACCCGATTGGCAAGTGAGGCTGATAAGGGCAGACGATATCGGGTGGAGCCTATTGATTGTTATCGGGTACACATGTGAGATAATCGATTGGACAGTATTGTCAATCTTCACACGAAGGAATGCACGTGTGAGGAATTCGACTCACTTAGTATCTCGTGTTCGCATGCAATTATTATTTCCAAGGAAAGAAATATACTCATCCACAGTCTTTGCAGTCGATTTTATATAGTGGACTCTCTAATGACTACATATGCGGAGCCTATAAATCCACTTGGCCACATATCTGAATGGAAAAGACCTTCTGGATACGTAGAAAAGATTATCCTTCCTCCGAAGTTTGTGTCACAAGTCGGGCGACAGAGAGTGAGAAAAATACCATCCAGAGGAGAATTTCACAGACAAATGAAATGTGATCGGTGTGGGAATTATGGGCATAACCGCCAAAATTGTACTGAACCGCTTACAACCGTGCGACGTGCTTAAAATGCTAGAGACCGAGATACAAACACCCCTCATCTAGTTTAGTTTGTAACTAACTTGTAACATTTCATTTGTTATAAATACCATTGATCATTTTTTCATATGTCATACTTGTAACATACTTCATACTTTTTCATACTTTTTTATACTTCATACTTGTAACACTTCATACTTCATACTTTCATCTTGTAAACAAAAAACAATAACAAGTTGGAGTATTTATATAATAGCAATCTTCATACTCTCTCCATCTTCATACTCTCTTAGTCTTCATACTTGTAACAAAAAACAATAACTTCATACTCTTTCAATCTTCATACTTGTAACAAAAAAAAAAACTTCATACTCTCTCAATCTTCATACTTGTAACAAAAATGGATAACTTCATACTCTCTCGAGCTTCATACTTGTAATAAAAAACAATAACTTCATACTCTCTCAATCTCGCTCTCTCTCAACATCTCGCTCTCCCTCAACATCTCGCTCGCTCTCTCAATAACTTTATAAAAAAATGTATGTTCTGATAAAATTCTAATATTGAACTTTGAACTTTGAACTTGCATAAAAAATATATGTTCAATTATACAATGAAAAGAGCAATAGCTCCATTATACATAAAAAATAATATTTTTACATACATAAAAAATAAATGTTTTTACATACATAAAAAATACAATAAAAAAATACATGTTTTGTACACATAAAAAATATGGAGTGTTTGCCCATAGTTAACATGCTAACTGCATCCTACATTTACTCATCTTTTCTGAGTGATTACGGATGGATCAGCACCAGTCACTAGGTGTTCTAGTAATTTGATTGCAAAGATGCCACAATCAAGCGACCCGTGTTATATGTCGACGTTCATAGGTCGCGAGAATTTCCAACGGGCTGTGGATAGGTTCGGCTTTGAATGATCTACATCACAGTAGTGAAGTAGGGATGGTACTGTGACCGTCAATGGCTCTAGCCAATTCACCAGCTTTGTCATTGATGTGTATGACGGAAGTGAATCGAACACGAATATGTGGCCTCTGTTAATGTCCATTGCAAGGACCATCCAGTGGTCACTAATATTCATCGCCGTATAAACGAAATCCACATCTGCCCATTTGACATCGAATTTACCGGTGACATAGTCCTTATAAGCGTCTTTATCTTCCCATGCTAGGGCATCCTCCAGAAGTATCTTATTCTTTATTCATTTAAATACCCCGCCACGAGCATTAAGGTCACTCTGTCAAATAAAATGAGAAGTTAAGTAAAGAAGTAAAGACTAGGAAACTTAATGAAATATAATGAGAAGTTAAGAAATGAAATATCAAAATTTACCGTTACACCAATTGACAAGATGGTGAACTTGTGCATGCACATGTCGGTTCGGGTATAAAATTTATCTTTCATAAAATAAGATAAAGTATTATGGTCTGCACGAAAAATTACCATCAGTAAAAGTACAAGATACCCAACATGTAAAGAAGTAAAGACTAGGAAACTTACATTGCACTCGACCAACAAATTCGGGGTAATCAATTCCTTGAAGAATTGTTTGGCGAGTGGTTTAAAGGAGTTCTCTCGAACCTCGTTGTCCGTATTGTCATCCGAGATCAAGCCCATCATTTTTATAAGGATATTGTGTGGAACATCATGTGCTACGTTATATATGACGATCACTATGGATAGTGACGTAGCTACACCAGGGAGAGGATGCTTAACCACACTTTTCTTCTTTACTTGAGCTGGGGGTGTAAATTTATCAACAGGTTTTCTCTTACGACTAATTCTTCGAGATTCCTACATAAACAGATAACAAAACATTACTCATCAAGAAATATAAAAATATAAACAAAGATTACTTATCAATAAATTACTCACCAATGTAACTCCTTCTGTGGTCGTAACAATCCAAGAAGTGTCGGCCTCTGGGATGCCAGACATGTCAGCCTCTGTATGTGGCATGGTGAGTAAGGCAGACATGTCGGGCTCTATTTGTGGGATGTCGACCTCTATAGGTTCGATGTCAATTTGTGATGTCATGGTGGTATCGCGCTATACAGGGGGGGTAGGTGAAGTGGTGGTATCGGGATGTAGAAGGGGGATGGGAGTGTCAGAGACAGTCGCATTATTGGTATCGGGATCCCGAGATGGGATAGGTGAACTGGTCATCTTCTCATTCACCGTGGAACCCTTCAATTAGTAAAGTAAAATGATGAGTTCACGAACACGTAAAAACTAAACACATAAAGACATAAAATGATAGTAAATGCAAACCTTGCACATAGACTGCAACAATGATAGGATGGCCGACAATTGCCCTTTCATGTCCGTCATGTTTTCCTCCATACTGGATACACGACTATCTAAACCCGATATACGGCCATCCAACCTCGATAGTGAGTTGTCAATGGTCCACAGGTATGAAAAAATAGACTCATCGGGATTGGCTCCCTCTCTGCGGCGAGCAGTATACTCAGGACACTCCTCATCCACAAGTCGCTCTCTACGGGAGTCCACAAGATAGACATCAAGTTGGTTCAACTCGTCCTCCTCGCATACGTCCCCCATCACATCATGAAACATATCATCACTAGGTGTGTATGTACCTCCTTCCACCCTTCCATATTCAGCATCTTCGTGCTCACAATGCTCAAGTTCATCTCCTCCAACAACTTCATCATTGTCATCTCCACGATGATCATCACCGTCACTTTCACTTTCAGGACTACCCCCATCACGACCTATTGCCACTTTCAGAACTATCACTATCCGCACCTAGCTCAAATTTAAAATATATTAAGAACAGTAGTAATGTTAAATCAAACAACACGATTATTATGTTAAGCAAATTTACCTGGAACGCTTGTGGAAATCCACGTAAAGAGTACTTCACAATGTAGTTTTTATTTCCTTTGACCCTCGTCTTGTGTATTATCATTCAACGTAGTCTTTAGGGCATCCAATGTCCTCCCCCAAATAATGGTACCCCAATCAAGACTGTTGTAGTACTCTAAGTTTTGAACGTCCTTGAAACGTTTCAGGTCCACTGCATTTTTCTGTTTGTTTTTCCCCATCATTGCGACCTCAGTATAGTAAACTAGGTTGATCTTCACAGCATCATCATCATTTTCAAACTCCAAGTCCTTGTATTTTTCTTCAAGTTGACGGAGATGTAAAGTGTCCTTCTTCACTTGATTACCAAAATACTTGATAGCAAGTTCATATGAGGACTACTGGTTCTGATCAACTCGTGTTGGTGATTACCACAAACCAGTCATCAATAAAAAGTCATCCTTCGAAAAAGTGACAACCTTTCCACAAACATAGAATGACATTGAGTCTGATCTCGTCCTCTTCACTTCTCTCAGCAACATGTGATGGATAATTGGGCTATTAAACACCATGTCAACGTCTACAAATCGCCCAAAAACTGTTCTCTTGAACATGTCCAACTGCCTTGGCGTAAGCTTCTCTTTCACAATCTTGTTTGCATTAGCAATGTGGGCCAAGCTAGTTACTTAACCGAGAAATCGGTCGGCTTCGGGTATTCTAAAACATGTTGCCATCTTAAATCACTCCGGCATGAAATAAAGATTCAATCAGTAAACTCCTTCAGGAAAAAAAATGTAAAACAACATTGTGTTTAAATCTCGCTGAATTTTCTCTCGCTAGACTCGCACTCGCTGGTGTCGCTCTCTCCAATATCGCTCTCTCCGGTATCGCTCTCTCCGGTGTTGCTCTCACTTATCTCGTCACATTCGCTCTCTCTGGTGTCGCTCTACCGATTTCACTCTCACTTATCTCGCTCACAAACTTTTTCTACTCGTCTTCAACCACAAAACACATCGAAAACCAAAAGAACAAACAAAAAAACCATATCAGTGTATTTCTAAACCCAGAACGACCCACAAAGCCCCATTACCGATCAGTGTAAGACATTTTCAGGCATATATAGAAAGATTTACCGATCAAATTCGATTTTTCGTTGGTAGTAGAATCGTTTGCAAGCCGAAATGATGGGTTCTAAAGAGTTTTTTAGTTTATGAGCGATACGAAGTCGTTAGCCTTGGAAAATTTGAATGAAGAGTTTTTAGTTTTTGTGGGTTCTCAATAAGTAAGAAAACGAAGAAGTAAGGGCAATTTATGTAATTTGGTATGTCGATGATGTCAGCAGATGGTCAATTGACATTATTTTTTAAAAATAGGTCATTTGATATTTTGGACCCAAAAATTGGGTCATCCGTACAAATTTCCCCTTTCTCAGCTCTCAACTCTATATCTACCCATTCTTTTCGCCGGCAACCACCCATCAAACACAAAGGTGAGCGGCGGTGGACGACCCACTTTGAAAGTCGTGATGTAGGAGGCCTTTAAAAATGGCAGTAACACCCGCGGCCAAAAAAAGCAGAGGAGGACAACAGCACCACCCTTTCCGACGACCTCTACCAGACGGCGGCGATGATGTAGGTAATGACATTAATTGGTCATTCCCATTCGTTTTAGCGATATAAAAGAGAAAATGATTGAGGAATTATAAACAAAGATCGGTCGTTCCCGCTCGGTGTCGCTCATTGAAGTAGCGAATATTGATAGTCAAACAATCTCCATGGCATTCAAACAAGCCTCTAATATCGCAATCTCTATACAGTCCATGATGACCATATACACTGGCGTTCAGACAGGCCATGGAAGCTATTTCTTTGGATGCAGAAATAACAAGAATGGTAATACAAAAGAGATTACTTTTAGACTACCGACTTAAAAGCTCTGATTCAAGATTGAACTCCATTCTTCTTTATCAAATGAAGCCATTGGAAGGCTGGGGAGCTATGGAAAGCAAAGAAGATGATAAAAAAAGGCAAAAAAAAAATGAGATGGAAGAGAGTTGAACACCAAGATGATGAAAACGATGTGTGTTGCCCAGTATACATAGCTAAATTATTTTGGGATTCTCTCATAATCTGTTGAAATTTCATAAGATTGTGTTATTTAAACTGAATTCAAAATGTCTGGTGGTTGGTTTGGATTCTGATTTTTAGCTAAAATTGGTTGAGATGAAAAGAAAATCCTATGGATTGTCTGCCCAAATTCATATCTTGAAAAGAGATATTTGACTGAATAAATTCTTGTATTTAACTTGAGATTTAAAAAGGAAATTTATAGAAAGAACGATAACTTAATTATAGCCAGATAACTTAATTATAGCCTAAACACATAAATCAAGGCCTAAATATCTCAACACCCTCCTTCAAACTCAAGGTGATAGAAACAACTTGAGTTTGTAAGTGGATAAACTGAAACAACTGGATATCAACACCCTTCTTCAAACTCAAGGTGATAGAAACAACTTGAGTTTGTAAGTGGATAAACTGAAACAACTGTATTATAGAAACTGAAGAAGCAATTCTAAATCAAAACACGATAGATTTGGGCAAGAAGCAGAAACCCATGAAGAATGAGAACACATAGAACTTCTAGGCTTGAAACAGGAACTCACGAACAGTTGGTAAAAGAGACTTTCATAAAGATCTAAAACAAAATCTACGAACTTCTGAGATGAAAACAGAGATCTACGAATGCTATATTCAACAACGGAACATAATAGAGTTGAAACCCATTAACAAAGAAAAAACAAAACTAGGCTTGACTGAACCAAACCAAAACTAGGCTTGTCAGAAGCAAAGCATCGAGTGGGTTTGGGTTTTATTTTGCGGTAGATCTGAGAGAGCATCGAGTAGGGGGAGCATCGAGTGGGGGAGCATCGAGTGGGTGAGCATCAAGTGAGTGAGCATTGAGTAAGAGAGCATCAAGTGAGTGAGCATTGAGTAGGTGAGCATCAAGTGGGGGATCGAGGATCGAGTTCTGGACCGGATCGAGTTCAACATAGTGGGGATCATCGAGTGGGTTTTGTTTTGTGGCAGATCTAGGCGAGCATCAAGTGGGGAGATCTGAGATGCAGAAGAGAGGTTGGGCAACGACAGATTTGAGTAGATGTGAAGCGAATCGGAGATGGATTAGTGCGTAGATCTACTTCCGTTCATCAGTTGTTGACGAAGGCAGAGATACCACAACTGAAGAATAGAAAACTTTAGAGATTAGGCTCTAATACCATGTGGAAACTAATATTCGACTGAATAATTTCTTGTATTTAACTTGAGATTTACATAGGGAATTTATGGAAATGATGATAACCTAATTATAGCCCGAAACCCAATTATAGCCTAAATACATAAATTAAGACCTAAATATCTCAACACATATCAAAGGGGGATTGTTGTTCAGTTCAAAATTCAATTGAATCCAAATCCAACATCTTTGTAGTATTCAAGATCTATATTCACCTAAAAAGGCCGGAGTAAAATCCAAATTTATCTGATCCTTAAGTCTAAATTTCAGGTAAAATCCAAATTCATCCAAATTTCATATGAAAATTCGATTAATATTGGAATTGCATTAAAATTTGGAGTCATTCTTCTTATCCAAACCAAATTTTGGACTTCAATTTCTCTTCAAATCATAAAAATTGGGCATATTCCCAATTTTGGTCTCAATCCAAAATTCATTTGCGATTAAATTGTACCCCAAATTCTTTTCCGAAGTCAAGAAAAATATTTTGGGGTGGAATTATCATCAAAATTTCATGTAAAATTTAAATTAAATCAAAGCTAATTTTGAGGAGGTGCTTTCATTTTAACTCAAAAATTTGAGTATATTCCTAAGTGGGAGTTTAATCCAAATCCAAGCCAGAATTTTTTATTGAATAAAAATTATATTCGAAATCAAATCCCTCTCAAATCAAAGTTTAGAATACTCCAAATTTTATGACAAATCAAAATTGGAATACAATTAAAACCATACTCCAAATTCAAGCCAAGATTTGAGATTCCTTCAAATTTTACCCCAATATCAAAACTTGAGCATAATTTAAGTGTTGCCTCGAATCAAAATATGGATGCACTCCAAAGGTTCATCAAATCAAAGTAGAAATACAGAGAAAAACAAAGTCAATTTTTATTTCAATTTCACATGAAAATTGAGTATATTCCAAATTAAAAAAAAAAAAAAAAAATCGCTAGAATTTGAGATACTACTCAAAATTTAATTTGCAATTAAGGTGGAGCATAAATTCTACTTTAGTTCAAATTAAAATCTACCCCCAAATACAAAAGTCAATCTTGACTAAAGTTCATCTTTTATATACTTGACATAAAATGTGTCAAGCCAAAAAAATTCAAGTTAAAATTTTGAGCTAAATTCTCATATTTTGATCAAGATGATGCAATAAAAGGAGTCAAAATCACACTTTGATTTCAAATTATATCTTTTTCGAGATTTACCCACCGTATAGATGTAGGGTTGGCAAAAATCCCTACGAGGACAAGTCCCTGCCCCGATCGGGGCGGGAAATCCCTGATTTGATCGAGGATGAGGGTCAAACCTGGAATAAAAAATAGGTCCTCAATCGGGGACGGTATCCCCACCCTGTCCTCGACCCCCACCCCACCCCACCCCAAATATTTTCTTAACAATTTTTTAAATAATTTTTAATAATAATAACAATAAATATATATATATATAATAAAACAGTAGCTTTTAACTTTTTTTTTTTAATTTATTTCATAATATAATTATCTTAAACTTTTTATTAAATCTAAAATGTTTTTAATTATTAATTTAAATAAAATAATAATAATAATAATACTTTGTTATATTAAATATTTAAAATTTGAATATAAATATCAAAATTTAATTGATTTTAAATAAATAATTAATTAAAAATATAAAATATAAACGGTAAATTTTTTTCCGTAGGGACCCGATCCCTGAACGATGATTCCCCAACCCCGACTCCCCAAAACGGGGAATTGGGCGGGGACAGGGATTATAAATCCCCACGGGGACAAGGACGGGGAATGCATCCCCAGTTCGCCCGCCCCCGCTCCGTTGCCTACCCTATATATACGTGCATAAATCTTGCAAAGGGACATTTGTTGAATGAGAAATTTTGGCTAATTACAAGTTTCCACGTCATCTCAACGAAAGCCTAAGCCCATTGTGGAAATTACAGATTGGATGAGACCGAACAATTAAAATCGTGAGTCCAAGGTCCAACCCAATTCAAGGCCATGGTGGAAATTTAGGCCAAAGAAAAGACTGGACTTAAGCCCAACTTTAGCCTAGGACCAATCCCAATCTTTGGGCCCAAGCCATATAAGGCCACTGGGAAACTTCTATAAATAGAGGTCTTGCCTCTTCAGTTGAGGAGGAAGTTGGAAGAATTGAAGGTTAAAGCTCTCTGAAGTTCTGAAAATTGAAGCTCTAAAGATCTGAAGAATATAACTTTTCTCAAGTTCTGAACACTGAAGCTCTCAAGCTCTCAAGTTCTGAAGATCAAAGCTCTAAATCTCTGAATATATGAAGAATACAACTCTCCTAGAGTTTTAAGGTCGATCATCCAAGAAGATCAATAAGCCCAAAGGTCGATCCTCCAATAGGCCAATCATCCAAGAAGATCAACAAGCTTAAAGATCAATCATCTAAGAAGATCAACAAACTCGAAGGCCGATCCTTCAAGAAGATCATCAAGCCCAAAGGTCGATCCTCCAAAAATCAACTGTCTAAAAGTCGATCCTCCAAAAAGATCAATAAACCAAAAGGCCGATCATCTAGCAAGATCAACAAGTTGAAAGATTAAAGTTATTTTCTTAGAGAAAGCAATAGAGTATTACGTAATTAGAGAATGTACTCATTATATTGAAAAAATATATAAAGTTCAAATTCCATGAATTAAATTTTTTCGAAAATCTTGTTGAACACACCCAGCTCTTATATTTGATATATTCTACATTTGGAATATCATGCTTATAAAATCAAACACATACGCTTTACTTGTTGTTAAATATACTATTTGATATATCAAATTTAAAGTAAACAAAACAATTAAAACTTAGATTTAAATATAAACTTGATATATTAGTTATGCATTGGGTGTACTAGAAAAATTAAAAGGATATTGTCCTTTTAGAAACTATTTAGGAAAATATTGTTGTTTTCAAACTATTTGTAAAAATATTGTTGTTGTCTTTTTTTTTTAAATAAGTCGAGGGTTGAAAATTCGACCTAGATGGGTTGAATTTTGAACCCTCGACTTTCTCCATTTACATTTGCACGTCGAACTTTGAACCCTCGACCTTGCCCTAACATTATTATGGATCTATTTAATTATTATTCTGGAGACCTTCCTCATAATTATTTGATGTGGAGAGAACGAAAGACCTTCCTCATAACACTTATAATTATTCGACGTGTTAAAAATAATTTTGTATTGGGACAGAACGAAAGAGGGAAGAGTAAGAGAGAGAGTGAGATTATGAGAGAGAGTGAGATTTGAGATAGCGAGATTTTGAGAGAGAGCGAGATTTGAGAGAGAGGGAGCGAGAGAGAGCGAGAGTTTGAGAAAGCGAGATTTTGAGAGCGAGAGCGAGATCGAGATTTTGAGCGAGAGCGAGATATTCATACAAATTCTCTTTTTTTTCTTTTTTTATTTATTACACATTCCTTTCTTCCTTTCTTTTTTCTTTTTTTTTTAATTTTCCATTTTATAAAAAAAAATTCTAAAAATAATTTATTATTATTTATAATTTAAAAAAAAAAGAAAAAAAAAACTCCATCAAAATCTTGGTACGAAATGTACAAAAGGAATCCAAGATCATTATTGTAAAATCTTTTAAACTATTGACCTCACTACTGTGATTAAAATTTCTGTTCTTTATATTAATAATACAGTCTTATTTATAGACTTGCATGTGAAGGTTTTGAGTGTTGATTTGATTTACTATGTCCCCAAATTATTATCTAAAATATGTAAATTTGAATATTGAAGTTTTTTTATCTAACTTTTTAGATTTAGACTATCTGATGTTATTATTTATGTCAGTGACATTTAAAAGCTTCTATATCAAAATAATTACTATTCATAATATATAAAAAGAATAAATTAAAAAAATAATATCTCATAAAAATAAAAAAATGTAAATTAAATATCTCATTTATATAAAAATAATTACAAAAATCAATGTGTCCCACAAGGCGGATGTCGTCGATTTCGAGCTGGTTGTCGTCGTCGACTTCGAACTTGAGGTTGCTCGGGTTCTTCTTGATGTTGCTCTGGTACCTCTTCAGGTGCTTCATAATATAAATATTCATTATGCTCTCCACGACCCCGACCATGTCCATGCACGTATGAAGACGAAGGACCAGCCTCTGAGTCATAATGTCCTGAACCAAATGCTGGCATCATCATCATCGGACTAACATAATCAGTTTGACTTTGCGTCTGCATCATAGGGGACAACTCTTCCACATTATGTGCAGCCTCATCAAACTCATCCTCTTTTCGAACAGGTCCTCTACGTCTAGGAGCTGGTGGAGGAACAATAGGTATATCGTACATATAATGAATTTCCTCTACATAGCTTTAGTTGTCACTACATATAGCAACAACCTGGTTTGGATCATTTGCAACCTAACGGAGTCTACGGTTGTTCGATCTCTGTGAATTATAAAACAATTAGACAATATTTAAAATAAATTTAAATTAAAAATAATTAGATAATATTCATTTACCAGATGACCCACAGCTGCTCCCAGACGAGTGACGTAGCGCCTTGTGATATTATATACCAATGAATATATTCTGGAGTGACATCTGTGTCAAACTGTTCAAGAGAAACCCCCACTGCAATAAACCTTGCACGATAGTGCCATCGCATTACCAAATGTGCAACTTTTTGGGACCAATCTTCAGTCCTTAGGTCAATATCATGCAGTACGGGTTCAGTATTACAAGGTGATGGGACATTCTGCTAAAAACCAAATTGTCTCATCACCCTGTCAGAAAGATGCCACTCACCAATGTGAAAACATATGAGAGAACTCATCGTATGCCATATGTTTTGACCATTCGTACAAAAATTAGGCAAAGTATGCATAATAATTTTGTACGGCTCCTAAATAACCTGAAACACAAAATATTATATTAGAGAATATTAAAGACAAATACAATAGAAATGTGTATAAAATAATCAATTAGGTTTAGTGTAATGTACCTGTTCAGGTTGAAGCAGATCAAACACGTATCTATACTGGCTGACTACATGTGTGGTTGTCTTAGTCACACAAAATTTGTGGCTGTCTTAGTCACACAAAATTTGTCTCTACACCTAAATTTTTAAATTGATAATTTAAAATTTAAATTAACTAGACCAGTGATATAAAAATTAAATTGAATTAAAACAACATACCGAGAACCGTAGGCTCATCCAACTAACTGAGCGTCATTAACATGTTGTAGTTGTGGAGCCATTGTTGGAAATCGCTCCCAAGCCCATAGTTGCAAAAGTATGAGAGGCCCAACTATCTCTCGAACCTCAAGTCTTGTTGCTTTGCATAGTTGTCTATACAACCATGCCAAGCATGCTCCACCCCATGAATACCGCCCTGCATCATGGAGGTTAGCTAACAGTGGCAGGAACATCAAGTGAACAAAATGACTTGATTTATCTGAAAATAGACTTCCACCCATCATTTGTAGTATATATGCTCACGCATATCTTATGATGGTTTCCTCGTCTACATCATCTGTGAGCTCACGAAATTGTATTCCTAACCATATTAAACTTAACCTCGATCCTTTAATCTTGTCGGCAGGTGGGGTCGCACCAAGGTACAGTTGACAAACTTCTAACCAGTCATCGTACATCACTCCGGTGACGGCTCACCGTCAACAGGTAACCCCAACAACACTTATATGTCTTGTAGAGTGATAGTGCACTCTCCAACAGACATATGAAATATATGCATCTCGGCCTCCATCTCTCGACCAAGGTTGTGATCAGATACCAGTCCAACTGAATAAATCATAATCTGGCAACCCCATAGAATCTAGATGTGTGCAGTAGCGGTAGTATTCAAGGGTGAAGCGAGATAGTACGCTGGAGAGCTGCCTCTCGATGCCTGCAAGATGTTTCTCTAGTAGTACGATCTCGCCATACAACAGATGATCGATGAATGGACTGGCCGTACAAAACATCGGGATCAACAGGTCTTGGGTTTAAAGCCATGATCTGAAAAAAAAAAATATTTATTTCTCAATTAAAAAATATTTGTTTCTCAATTAGAAGAATAATGTACAACTTAATTAGAAGAATAATGTACAACTTAATTAAAAGAATAATGTACAAGTTAATTAGAAGAATAATGTACAACTTAATTAAAAGAATAATGTACAAGTTAATTAGAAGAATAATGTACAACTTAATTAAAAGAATAATGTACAAGTTAATTAGAAGAATAATGTACAACTTAATTAAAAGAATAATGTACAACTTAATTAAAAGAATAATGTATAAGTTAATTAATGAAGAATAATGTACAACTTAATTAAAAGAATAATGTACAACTTAATTAAAAGAATAATGTACAACTTTATAATAAAAAAAATTGAATATACAATAAATTTATTTACTTTCCATAGAAATATATATATATATACATGACCAATGAGAAAAAAAGCTAGTAATCATTAATGAAAAAATAACAACAATAACAGAATTTTGAATTGTAAGAGAGAGCGAGATTGAGAGCGAGATTGTAAGATAGAGCGAGATTGTAAGATAGAGCGAGATTGAGAGAGCAAGATTGAGAGCGAGATTGTAAGAGAGAGCGAGATTGAGAGAGCAAGATTGAGAGCAAGATTGTAAGAGAGAGCGAGATTGCGAGCGAGATTGTAAGAGAGAGCGAGATGTTCAAAGAGAGCGAGATTGTGAGAGAGTGTGAGATTGTAGGAGAGAGCGAGACGCATACATTCCATAGACGTTGGAGATTGTCCCATTCTACAATCTCGCTCTCTCCTACAATCTCGCTTTCAATCTCGCTCTCTCCTACAATCTCGCTCTCAATCTCGCTCTCTCTTACAATCTGCTTCACCCACACATTTTCCTTGTCGATGGTTGAAGTTTCGACTTATGTACAACTATCGAGATTTCCTTTTCCTTGTCGAGGGTTGAAGTTTTGACTTATGTATGTCGAAACTTCAACTCTCGACAACCCTAATTTATGTATTGTTTCTAAGTTTTTTTTTTTTTTGTTTGTCGAGTTCTCAACGTTCGACCTCTACATTAGTCGAATCCTCAACTCTCGACTTTTAGCTCAAACTCCCAAAACAACAATATTTCTCTAATAAGTTTCAAAACAACAATATTTCTCTAATAAGTTTTGAAAACAACAATATTAATATTAAAGGTCTGGGTGTACCTCTAAAACTTGGGGAAAAAAAGACACGATTGGTCAAAACCTAAATCAAAGATAAAAATCTAAAAGAAACACAAAGATCTTCTATAATCGGAAAAAAAAACAGATAAAAGATAAAAAAGGAATCAAACAAAAAAAATACAATGTATGTCGAAGATGAAAAATTGGCATATAAATAAAAATGCAAAAATTGCTTACATGATGATCTAAAGAGAGAAGAAAAATGGTGACCGAGAGAGAAGAAATATTTAAAATTTGAAAATGCATATATGAGAGAAAATTAAAAATTAATTGCGATATTAATGATATACCAAAACTGATGTATATTGGTGTGTACACATATTTCAAGCCACACATTATGTTATTTAAAATAATAATTAAAAAAAGAATAACTTGGAAGTAAACCCACGTTAAAATAAAATAAAATAATTTTCTCTCTCTTAATCTCTCTCTCTTAGAAATTTTCTTAATTTCATTTGCTGGAGATAAAATAGGAGAAAAATAAGTAGAGAGCCACCAGAAAAATTAGGAATAAGGGGCCTGAAGAAAAGGTTAAATTTGAAATGCACAAAAAACTAAATATAGAATTTGATTATTCTGCTATATTTACAAAATCAAAAAGTTCAAAGTCATGTTTACAATTTTTCTAATTTATTTTGTCATCTATTGAAATTTTCTTTTTATAATTAAGTGTAATTTGCCACTTACAAATGAAAAAAATAATGTCCACAAAAAGTCTATGTATATATATATATAAAATAAAAGTACATAATAATGAATAACACTCAATACATCATAAATTATTTCCAACAACTTAATCAAACAAAATTTAGATCATAAAAAGTAGACTCCAAATTTGAAACTTATGAATCTCAAACTAACTGTTGGAGAATTGTGTACTTAGTTTGGGCTATAAGAAAGATAACAAACTAAGCTAAATGCAAATAAAATTAAAATTAATTATCGGAGGAATTTTACAATTAATAAGAAAACAAACTATAGTTAGATTTGAATGAAGCTAAATACAAATAAAATTAAAAATAAACATACTACAACATGCCTTCATAGGTCCAGACTGAATTAGATCAAAACACCAGACTAAATGGAGGGATGTGATCTAAAAAATATGTAAAAACTACATCAATGTAACAACTAATGTATTATATAGAAAAGAATATTTTCTAACACAGTTTTTCTTTTAATAACCACCTTTATATTAATGTAAAAAATGAAAGTCAAACGCAGGAAATAATAAAGTTATGAAAGGATAGCACGATCTTTCTTTTAGTAACTACTCTTCTATATATAAATATTGATTTAACATAGAGAAAATACTATTGTTTATGTCAGATCGAGTATGCTCGTGTGCTAGAAATCATGAAGTTTATAGTTCAAATCTCCCTACTCTCAATTGTATTAAAAAAAATACTATTATTTATATGACCAATAACCTTTCAATATATTTGGTGATTGTCATAGTTTGGTTGTCGGAATTGGTCGTCAAAGTATCGTAGCAATAATTATTGGAGAGAATAGGAGTTTGCATCAAACACAAACAATTTTAACCTATGCTAAAATAGTGTGACTCAAACACTAACTGTTACAAATTTTGGACTCGGCCTCCTTTTTCCAAAACGGAAATAGAAACTTGGCGAAATAATCGGTCGCTGCAAGTCAATTCCTAAATATTACAATATTCATTCGCGTGATGACATCTATGACGAACCAGTCTCCCAATAAAAGTATCTGCCCACCACGAACTGATCTTCTCACTCGATCGTTATCATCAGGGCCTCTTCCCGACGGCTTTCTTCTTCTATTCCTCGATTTTCAGGTGAATATACTCTCATTTCTCTTACTGGGTAGTTGTTGTTTTTCGTTTTTCTCGATCATTGACTCGTTGTTTTGATTTTCGCCGTCTGACTGTGGAATTTCTTCTACTTTTTGAATTTTCTTTCCGATTCTTTCTTTTCTCTGGTGTGGATGTGTGTGATCGCGCTGAATTTTGGTATTAATTGTTTCTCCTGTGTTTCAATTCCCTGCCCTCGTGTTGCCCTCGTGTTGTTCTTCAGTAAATGTTTTGTGATGGTTCGGAATTTTACTGTAATTTGTAGTGGCTTTGATTTTCTCTTTGTTGTTTAGAACTGTGGACTGGAAAGGAGTAAATCAAGGCTCAATGTGTAACTTTCCTGTTCAGTGATAGTTAAATCACCACCATACTCAAATGGACAGATTATGCCGTATTTGATTTTTAGCATAAGACTCAACATGTGACTATTAATACTAATTAATGAAAAAGAATGACATTAGAGTGGTTCGCTTGGACCCTAATTTGATACCGTTATGAACTCAAAAGCTTATATGGATAGGTTATGGTATATTTAATCTTTAGCACAATACTCAGCATGTGACTATTGATACTAATTAAGGAAAAAGAATGACATTTAAGTGGTTTGGACCTAGGACCCTACTTTGATACTGTTATGAACTCAAAAACTTATACTGTTAGGTCATGGTATATTTAATCTATAACATTAGACACAGTGTGTGACTATTGATACTAATTAATGAAAAAGATTGACATTAAAGTGGTTCGAACCTCGGATCTTACTTTGATATCGTTATGAACTCAAAAGCTTATATTGATAGGTTATGGTATATTTAATATTTTGTAGCTGTGCTCATGTTTTGAATTTCTTGTTCTTATAGAAACATGGTGTATGAATTGTACAGATAGAAAAGTTTGTTTTGCAGACTAGGGACTAATGGTAGTCAAATCCATAATTGTCAGTTTTTAGTTTATGTTGTTGAGAAGAAGAGAACTCAAAAGGCAGTTCATCTTTCCATGGTTCTCAGGCCACATTTGTCTGGTGTGCAAGCATCAAGTATGATGGAGGAGTCAACTTGTAAAAGAATTGCAAGTATGTCAAGATCAGCTAAAGAAAGTGAATTAGTTAGGAATGTAGAAGAGAAAAGGAAGCAGCAAGAGTCTCTTGTTCCCTATGTTCATGAAGATTGTGTTTCAAATATTCTCATTAGACTCCCACTTGACTCACTTCATAGGTCAATGTTTGTTTGTAAGCACTGGTTTAATATCATTTGCAGCCCCACATTTGTTGAGACCCATCTTCATCGTTCCGAATCGGTTTTGATCTTCACTACACCAACTCGTTATGATGAAACTTACCCCCATTTTACTCCATCACCCCCACATTCTGGAAAATCAAACACCCTCTCAATTGAAGCAAAGTATATGCAGTCTACTGAATCTCTCTCTCTATTCCATAACTTGGATCCCACCTCAAAGATGTTCATTCAGTTTTTGGAATTTCAAGATGGAATTAGCAATCTAGGAGAGTACAGTTTAAGTTGCTTTGGACAGATTCGAGCGACCTGCAGTGGTTTGATATTGCTTGATAACAAATTGAAGAGAGGGGGACTAATAGTTGTTAATCCAGTGACCCGGAAGCTGACTGCTCTTCCTCCAGGAACTTTGAATTCATCACATAACGAATCTTATGGATTTGCATACGACAATGTATCAGGCCGATACAAAGTCGTTCACTTGTTTCGCGATGCATTGATGTATATTAGTTGCGAGATATTTATTCTTGGGACTGAAAAGTGGAGAGCTGTTGATGGACCTTCTTTTGGTCTCTTTGGTTGGCTTGGATATAGACCTGTTGAAGCCATAGGAGCTCTCCACTGGATCCCACAAGTTAATCACAGCGATTGCATCGTATCATTGGAAATCGAGAATGAGAAGTTTCGAACGATACCACTTCCAAACAGTTGCAATATATATGATGGAATTGTTGAAATTGGCTCTTCTCTAAGCTATGTCACTCATCAGGAAACCCACACAGACATTTGGATCTTGAAGGGCTTGTCTGGGGAAGTATGGATAAAGCAACATAGCATCAACATAGGTTGCAGAATGGATATGGTTCCCCTTTTAAGTTTAAGAATAAGAGGAGACCTCATTTTCAAATCAAAAGATGGTTTGTTTTACATCTACGACTTTGAATTGCGATCGATTACTAAAGTTAAGGATCAAAAACGACTCCGCATGTCATCGGATTGGCTCTTCCCCCATGTCAACAGCATGGTCTCTTGGAATATGAGTTAGAAATCTCAGGTCCGTTTGTATTGAAGATGCATCTTGGGAAATATTGTCACTTACCATATTATCTGATTAAGCATGTCACCGTTTTACTTATTCATGTATATGTATTGCCTCAACATTTTAGGTTCTGTATATGAGATTATGAGCTGAGTTTAAAGACTATTTTTTCTAATCACCAGTTTGTTTGTCCTTTTTTTTATTTTTTTCTTTCATTCTGTATTAACAATTCTTTGGCCTAAAATATGAGCAGAGACAAGGTGTACTATAATTAACTCTTAAAGATAAGTTAAGCGACTTAGTGTTTTAAAAAGTCCTCTCGGATGCGTGCCTAGGCTCAAGACACAGGTCTAGCATCTTACCTTGAAAAGACGAGACTCACAAAGGTAACGCATGCCTTAGGTGCGTGCCTTTTGGGAAGCCCCAAGGTTCAAGTTGGGTCTTTTCCATTATTTTTCAAAAGTAGTAACAATTAAGGTTTTTCCTTCTTTGTTAACTAAAAAAAATCGAATTTATTAATCCTAAATGCAAACTTCTTGTGTTTAGGAGTCCTTTTTTATTGTTTCACTTCAACTATACTTTCTCTTCTTTATGTAGTACTTTTATATGTAGTGTGCCTCAAAAAAAAAAGCCTGCTTTTTTTTTCACCTTGCACTTAAGTTCGAGGAGATTAATACGCTTTATCATGCCTTGAACTTTTAAAAACAGTGGGCGACCTTGGAGGTTGTTGAAATGGGATGTAAATACTTGTAGAGACTTATTGGATGTCAAATTTTTTTTTTTTTGTAGAAGACGAATTATGATAATTTATTCCGATCTGAGATATAAAAGAAAGAGAACAGAAGGTCAATTTGGATAAATAGACATGGTTGTGCAGTCAGGTCGAATTGGCCAACAATGGTGATGCTTATGATGAGGTTTCAAGTATTTGTCTGTGTGGTTCTTGAGGGCAATGATGTGTCCATTTTCACCAGTGAAATTCATCTTCCAATTTTAATTAAAAAGCAGAGTAAATCTCCGCAAAGACTCATTTATTTATTTAGGGATTTTTGTGCAGATGGCCCACAAATTTCTGGAAAAATGAAATTTGACCATTTTTGAAAAAACGAAGCTTTCCAACTTTTTGGTAGCATCACCAAGTTTTTTTGAAGATTATTTCCCCCTTCTTTTTTGCTTTGCACTCTCGTACTACTCACTTTCTCGCTCTTGCCCTTTACACTTGTTGAAAAAAATTCACACGTTGCCACCCGTTGTTTCTTGTTTGAAGAAATAAAAACAACTAATTGTTGTTGTCATTGTTGTCGCTGGAGGCGGAGTACAAGGAATAAAGTGTTGTCGTCAGAGGGAGAAGACAGGTATGGAAGATTTACTTGAAAGAAATAGAATGAGAGTTGGAAAGTAGAGGAAGAAAATAAAATATTAAAATAAGTTTGAAAAGTAGTTATAAAACCTTATTTTGAAAAGTCAAGACCCAATTTTTTAGGTGAATCTATCAAATTTTCTTAGTTTTTTTTAGGTGAGTGGACAAATGGCTAAAATAAAAACATTTTTGCTTTTGAAAAATGGTCAATTGTATTTTTCCTTGTAAAAGTGTTAAACTACTAGATTCCCTATATACAAATTGACAGATATATCCCTATTCAAAACTATCTACATACCTATATCAAATTTTAGTAACTTAAAACTATACATGCCCAAATCAAATTTTACTAATTTAAAACTAACCCAATTAAATCCAGTAATAAAAAAAGTAACGAAATCAAATAAAATTACAAAATCATCAGTATCATCTAAATTTGCGTTGATACAGCTTCAGATAAAGATTCTTTTTTCCGAACATATTAAATGGATGTTTTTAAAAATGTAGAAACCCAATGAAGATATGTTTGACCACCACATTAGGTGCATACCAACCTAACCTAAACACACAAACACGAAAACAATATAATCACTTGTTTTTTCCAATAGTTTTACTATGTATCTAGTATGGTCCTAACATGCACATACACTGTTAATGTTGTTGCATTATAGAACACAACTTAGCATGTAAAGACATTGTTGGTAAGCTAGACTACATAATGATGGATTAAAATATACATGCATTTTGGTGGTTTGAGTCTTTTTGTGCATATGATCTTTTGGTCCCAAAAATCTCAAACAAGATGGACAAAACTAAATAGTTTTTTTTTTTAAAAATTAAAAAATATAGACTTCACAAGAACAAAAACCTTAACTAGTGTGAGAAGCACAAATACTTGGTATATAAATTAATTTGGCCTTATGAAGAATAAATGAGATTTCAATTTCCATCGACCCTTGTAAGTGTTTGGACTCTTTTCTGCTTCCCCTTTAATCCTTCAAAAGTGGAAACACCCTGCTGGTTAAAACCAAAAAAATGTTCCTCTGACCTCGTTAGACTTTGTATCGAGCATTGATATAGAATATTTGATTTTTTTTGTTCATGGCATAAGGGTCGAGCATTGTCGTTCCTTATGAACTACACCATCCTAACAATAGAGAACCTATGATATTGAAGATTGCCAACCAAAAACTCACAAAATGGCCAAAGAAAAAAGACCAAAAACTCACAAAATGGGCAAAAAAAGGGACTTTAAGTTATCTAGGTATAATGTTAAATACAAACCTACGCTATGTTCAGATTTAACAAAGTATTTCTTATATTATTGAATTGGTTTAATATGAGTTTAGCTCAACATCTCTTGATTTGAGACTCCCATTAACTGTAATATAATATAATAATAAAAAAATTAAAAGGAAACGGGAGCTATTGGATATATATAATGAAAGAAAGTGAAACAATTGAATATTGAAACATAAAATTGGATTTAGTTGTGTAGATTAAATTCATTGTTTAGAAACTTTCAAAATAGATTGAAACTTCAAATTAAGATCATGTTTCATGTATAAATTTAACATGTATGAAAGTTAAATTTGTAGTTTTTTCAATTTGAATGGATTATATTTGATTTTTGTCAAGTAACAACTCAATTGAGTTAAGATTGACAAATATTTCAATTTTTTGTATTTATTTTATTTTATTTTGTATTTTGGAGAATTACTAAGTTGCTAGCCTATAAATAACAACTTGGTTCATCATCAACTTGGTTCATCATTTGAAGCATTCCATTCCAAAGTGAAGAGTTCTCTCCTTTCTTTCTTTCTTTCTTTTGTTCTTGAGTTAAGTTGAATTGAGAGCAAGTGTTCAAGAGTTCTACCAGATCCAAGTAGTTCGAGGTTGCAATTTTACTCGAGTTAGTTGTCGTGTCTTACTGAGACGATCGTTGTAGTCTGCTTGCAGCCCGTGTAGAGTGAATAATTGTCTACAGGACAGTGTTTATCAAAAGTATGCCTCAACTATGATTTGAGCCTCCAAAAGTTTTAAGATTCTTTCAAGTGTCTGGTTATTTTCATATCTAAGCATTATCACACTATCTGGCTTTCGTTTGAGTTTGGATATTATACATCGAGTGTATTATTTCTAGTAATTGGGGTGTAATTAGTTTGCTAGTGTATTCAGTTCGATATATACCTTTTTCCTCCAATAATCTAAAGACAATTAGTATTTGAACTGATGGCTACAAACTCCTCCACCAATGTTTCTACTTCTGCCATGATGGGATCGCCCATTGTCAAATATCATGCTAAAAAACCAGAGAAATTCAAAGGAGACAATTTCAAGAGATAACAACAGAAGATGATCTTCTATCTTACCACATTGAATCTTGCTCACATTTTGAAGTAAGATTGTCCAATTACCCCACCAGATGTTGTAACTCCTTAAACAAAAATTGTGAAGCAAGTATGGACGCATTCAGACTTCCTATGCCATAATAATATATTTAGTGGTCTTAATGATACTTTGTATAATGTCTGTTGCAATGCCTATAGTACATCAAAACTATTGTAGGAGGCAATAGATAAGAAGTATAAACTGTGTAACGACTCAACTTTTCGAGATCTCTAACATGGGTCGTTACTCATAAATACACTTTTTAAACCCAAACATTTTGACCATAGAGGAAATATAAAATACATTAAAACAATAAAGACAGTTTTGCAAAATAAACTATAACAAATAAACAAAACCTTTGTTCAGGGCCCTGAAACAGCTAAGAAAATTAACATTCAAATAAATAAAATTTTCGACCAACAAGGAGTTCCAAATTAAAACTTTCAGATATAAATTTTCGACCAACAAGGATTGCATCTATAAGGATGTTAATCGCAATAGGAGCTTTACAAAATTTGAAAATACACCAAATGGAGGTAAAAACTGCATTTTTAAATGGAAATTCAGATGAAGAAATTTATATGGAACAACCTGAAGGGTTTGTTGTTAAAGGACTTGAAGACAAAGTTTGTAAACTTGTCAAGTTTCTTTATGGGTTGAAACAAGCACCCAAACAATGGCATGAAAAGTTTGATCACACTATGTTATCAAATGGATTTAAGACTAATAAGTGTGATAAATACGTCTATGCTAAAACCATAGATCAAGAATGCGTCATTGTATGCTTGTATGTGGATGATATGTTAATAATGGGCATGACTAGAAGTGTCATTGATTCCACTAAAAGGATGTTGAAATCCAACCTTGATATGAAAGACCTTGGTCTTGCTGATGTTATCCTTGAAATTCAAATAACAAGAAATCCAAGTGGATATGTACTTTCTCAATCTCACTATATAAAAAAAAAAATACTGAGAAAATTTGATTATTTTGAGAGTAAGTCGGCTATTACTCCATTTGATCCAAATGGTAAGTGGAAAAATAATGATGAAGGTGTGTCTTCTCTAGAATATTCTAGAGTTATTGGTATCTTAATGTACATAATGAATTGTACAAGACCTAATATCGTCTATTCAGTAGGAAAGTTAGCAAGATACATTAGCAAACTCGGGCATGATCATTGGAATGCATTAGTCAGAGCTCTAAGGCGCTTGAAGTACTCTCTAGACTATGGATTGTATTATATGAGATATCCACAAGTACTGGAAGGATTTAGTGATGCTAATTGTATTTCAGATAGCATGGAGACTAAATCAATCAATGGGTATATTTTTACCTTAGGGGAGCAGTTGTATCATGGAAATCTTCAAAACAGACGTGTATAGCACGTTTTACTACGGAATCAGAGTTTATAGCTCTTAATAAAGCAGGAGAAGAAGTTGAATGGTTTCGTAGTTTTCTTCAAGATATTCCATTGTGGCCAAAGCCTATAAGTGCAATATGTATTTATTGTGACAATTTAGCGGCTTCTATGAGAGCCAAGAATAATGTCTATAATGGCAAATCACAACATATTAGACACAGACATAATTCAATAAGGTAATTGCTCTCTGATGGAATAATTTTCACTGATTATGTGAAGTCAAAATAGAATATTGCATATCCTTTTACGAAAGGATTGTCAAAAGAGCAAGTTACATATACATCAAGGGAAATAGGGATAAAGCCTGTGAAATGAGTTATATGGTGGTAACCTAAACTAGCTGGATAATTCATAATTGACACACTAACAAACTTATAGTCTCTTCCCATTTCTATGATGTTCTAGAGTGTGTGATCAATTGATGTTAAGGTCATATTGATATCTTGTGTACAAGAGGAGTAATGACAGGATGTTCTTAATCAATATTACCCATGTGAGAGTAGAAGTGGGGTCGCTTCTATGAGAACTTTTCAAATGGCATATGCTATCCAGGACCAAAATGGACACAAATGTACAGAATTCAAAGATATAAGATGAGCTCTATGTGATATCTATTCTCTCAATTCATCAATGAGAAAGACAATTCCAAAGCTTGGTCTCAAAATATATATATAGTGAAAGAAAGTGAAACAAATATTGATACATAAAATTGGATTTAATTGTGTAGATTAAATTCATTATTTAGAAACTTTCAAATTGAATTGAAACTTTAAATTAAAATGATGTTTCATGTACAAAATTAGTATGTATGAAAGTTAAATTTGTAGTTTCTTCAATTTGAATGATTTATGTTTGATTTTTGTCAAGCAACAACTCAATTGAGTTAAAATTGACAAATGTTTCAATCATTGTATTTATTTGATTTTATTTTGTAATTTAGAGAGCTACTAAGTTGCTAATCTTGGTTCTTCATTTGAAGAGTTATCTCATTTCTTTCTTTCCTTTTTTCTTTTGTTCTTGAGTTGAATTGAGTAGAGAGCAAGTATTCAAGACTTTTACCAGATCCGAATAGTTTGAGGTTACAGTTCTAATGTAGTTATTTGTTGTATCCTGCTGAGACGATCACTATAGTCTGCTTACAGCCCATGCAGCGCGAATAATTGTCTTCAAGACAACGCTTATCATAAGTGTGTCTTGACTACAGTTTGAGTCTCCAAAGGTTTTGAGGTTCTTTCAAGTTTTTTGTTATTTTCATGTCTAAGCATTGTCACATTATCTGACTTTTGTTTGAGTTTGAATATTATTATACATTGAGTATATTGTTTCTAGTAATAGAGGTCTAATCAGTTTGCTAACATATTCAGTTTAATATATACTATTTTCCTCCAACATGAGCATCGTTTGTAGATTTTAAGGGTGATTTATAATTCAAAAGAAAATTATACGAGAAAGATTTAATAGAAAAAGACATTTTTTAAATTAGAGGAAGAGCCAATTATATGAGAAAGATTTAATAGAAAAAACTAGTACATTCACAATTATTATTCAGGTTAACTATGAAAGTTACAGGGAAAACAGAATGTTACCTTTGAAGAATAAGCTTTCTTCAAATTTCCTCATTCACGAATAGATCTCCACAGCACATAAGGGTCGCCTCCAAAAAGTCTTCCAACTATTCTATTGGCAAGAACCGACTCGTAGGAGCCTCTTTTTTAAAGTAAAAAGAGGTGATATTTTATTCTTTTTATAGAAGAGTGATGTTTCTCTCTAGAATTGAGAAGGTGAGAGAGAATTAGAGAGAAGGAGAAATTTTGTTTTCACATATCAACAAAAAAGGCAATCCTTTAATAATGTAAACCCACTCCCCAGTCCCTGAAATGCAGGGGAATTACGTTCTTTTTAATTTAATTTAATTTAATTTAAATAAATTAAATTAAATAATAATTATTTAATTAATTAGTTAAATTAAATTAAGTATTTCATATTTAATCAGTTATATGTTTGGATCATATTCAAATACACTTCTCACTCATAACCTAGTTTTAATATGAATCTCATATACATTAACTTTTAACCTATAATTTTAATATGAATCTAACTCATATCATTTAATTCACTTATCATATTATATAGTTTTAATTTTGAATCTCATTTAAAATAAACTTTACATTATAATATATCTATATATTAATTGTATCATATACAATTAACATAAAGGTCCAAGAACTTGCAAATGAAAAATCATATACAATTGCCTTGTTACTTCGTTGTGAGCTAGCAAAGTGACCTTATGGACCTGTAGGTTATAAGCTCCAATGATTCAATGTGAATTAATTAAACTCTTTAATTAAATTAACCAACATTCATAAATTATAGAGCGAACCACTATAAACTCGTAGCTGCACTCTTATGCACTGCAGAACATGTTGCCCATGGATACAACCATTATAAGTAAGTTGATCCTTCACGAGTTGCTTGTAATTATAGTTTGGTCAAATTACCATTCTATCTTTGTAATTACTTCTTTCTCCTTAAGTGTCATTAATCCTCTAATGAACAATTTGTTTATAGTCCAACCACAAACCAAGTCCCTCTCGGGCCAATGAGATGGTGGGGGCACCATTGTTCAAGACTTAGAATCAGCACTTAAAGGAAATTACTCATCTACTTAACCTAAAACGATGAGTAAATTTCATCTTGTGTAATTATGTTTTCAACTCTCTACTCGATCAAGTCCCCAAAATAGTAAGTTTATTGAATCGGTGACTCTAGCCACTCTGTCTATATAAATCAAAGGTCGAGCCCTCATAGACAAAAGACAGAAGTTCATAACTCACTCAAGATTGAGATTGAGTTACATATGGTAATTTTGTGAAATATTAATCCCTTAAGTCAACGGTGTTACAAAGATAGATTAATTATTCCACTGCCCAATCTTATATAAACTCTTTATATAGGATATTCTCACTCACATGTCTCTACATGAATGATTTGGATTACATCATTTGTAACAATTACAAAGTGAGTCGTATCCATAGTGCTTTAGGTTATTATTTGAGCATCGTATCCATAGTGCTTTAGGTTATTATTTGAACATGATCCATATGTATGTCAACTACATATTGTTCAAATTTCATGTAATAACTTTGAATTTTTACTATAATAGATAATTCATTATTGCATATTTATATTTAATAATTAAATTAAATACTATATTAAATAATTAATTAACTACAAGTTTTTAGGCACAAGTCCCAACAACCCATAGTTGTCATGAAGAACCATTTACTTGTAGGGAGATGCTAGAGTGATTTATTGAATGCTACTTTATATCTTGGACTTTGTTTTGTGTTTATGCACTTCTTTTTAAAAAATAATTAAATATATCTTAAGTGCATTACATCTCACCAAATTGTTCCATCATAATTTGTCACATGACAAAATTTTTTTATTATTTTTTTTAATATTCTACTTTTTTTTCCTGAGTGAGATGCACTCAAGTATTGCTCTTTCCATTTTAGTAATATTTTGTGCTCAATCAATATTGTACACGTGTCTACTATGTCTTTTATTTAGTGAAATCTTTTGATAAGGGTGAGATCTATCATTTTGTTATCTCTATTATTGGAGTTATGATAAATTTTCTTACTACCTCATTCATTTTTCTTATAGTAAAAGAAGCGTTTAAATGATGGATCAAATAGGAAAATCATGCAGTACCTAAGACTCTAATACCATTCGTGGATATTTCTATAAGTAAAATATATATATATATAATTTGTGTAGATAAATAATTAAGTTATTTTTACTTCTCAAGAGATATCATTATTATTATTGTTGTTGTTATTATTATTATTAGACTAAATAAATTATATTTCTTTTGGGATATAATCCTTGTGTGGTAGTACTCGGAATTTTTCATGTTGTGAGTCCAAAATAACAAGAATTTGAAGATTCCAAGTGAGTTTTCAAAATCCAAACGAAGATCTTTGAATACTAAATGCAACGTAATGTCACCATTGAATTCCAGAAATTCGCAACTATTGCCTCCATTTTCTTCCTCTTCACTTTCCTCCTTTTCTTCACACACAATATCCAGATCCATCTCCAATGAAGAAACCAAATCAGGTATTTCAAACAACCACTCTCGCTGCAGCATCAAAATCAGATGGCCTTAATTTCCACAACTCTAATGTCAATTCCAGAGTAGCTTTAATCCACAATCGCAATCCCTCACATTTCCATGCACATGGATGGTAAGTTCAACTCCTCATTTTCTGCTCCTAAAACTATGAACGATCTTTGGAGGGAGTCTATGGAGGAGGTTGTTGACGAGATGATATTGGAGGGTTTTCTTCAAGCCAAAGCACAGGATGATCAGGAGTCAAAATTTTGAATTTGAGTTGTGATAGGGTTTATGTTGAAGAGGAGAATGTGGATTGCGGAATGGAGTTGAAATTAGTGCGAAAGGGAAGAGAAGGCGAGCAACCATTGAACCGATGGATGAAGTTGCACTGCAAAAACAACGAAGGATGATTAAGAACAGGGAACCTGCCGCTAGGTCCAGAGAAAGGAAACAAGTGAGCTTTTGCTGTTGATTAAAAGTTCTTCCTCACTTCTCGAGTTGCGAGCATCATGAAGGAGATATCTGGAAGTACTCATATCACTGGAGAGACAATATGCAAGTACTGGGAGCACTTCAAGTGCATGTGTGCTAACTTCCAACACCATCAAATCTCAGACAAGCACCTCATTCAATATTTCTATGAAAGACTCCTATTTGATGATCAAAGCATGACCGATGTTGCGAGTGGTGGTGCCCTAGTGAACAAGAGTCTAACTGAAGCAAGACGTCTAGTCTCCACCATGGTTGAAAACTCCCCACAATTCAAGAATTCCAGTAGTGATCGAGACATCAAATCACGAGGTAAATGAACTACGAACTCAAACCCGTATTCAGCATCTAGCTCTAGAACAAAGCCAGCTAGAGTGTGTGGAATATGTTCAGTGACCAGACATAGCACTAACACCCTACCAACATGTACAATATGAATCTTCCCTAAAGGTAAATGCAATCGAAGGGTATGCAAGTAACCTCTCAAAATCAAATATATGAACCCCCATGAAAATACCTATAATATCGGATGGAGAAACCACCCTAACTTCCATTGAGGAGGTCATGGAGATCAACAATAAGCATCTTAGAATTTTAACAAACAAGCTCCAATCCAAGGTTCGAGTTTAGGCTTATAAGTTTAAGCTCATCCTACCTCAAAATTGACATTCTGGGCCTACATAGATATCAAACTTTGATCCCCCGATGCCAAAATCTTCAAATTCAAAGTGTTTACATGGAAATCTCATGGACTGAATCTAAAACATTTAAAACTCTCCACGTGAAACCCTAAAATGAAAGAGAAACTTCTATAGAAATTGTGGCAACATCACAATGCTCTAAAGCACCATTGTGACACTGGTTGGAAAAGTCCTAACGCCCTGCAGCGTTAAGCAAAAGCATTGTAACACTGGCTCATCTGGAATCGTGGTAGCATCGAAACAATACATTTCTGTCTTCAAGCATTAAGCTGAAGCGCCACCTAGCATTACAATGCTAATCCCATCTTTATTTTGGTTATTTCACATCCATGAAGCCTTAGTTGCTCAATTAAGCACCCAATAAGCTACAAATCAACCCCAAATCGCCGGTAACATTCTAAAATGCATGTAGTACCCGATTTTATACAAATGTAAACATTTAAACACATCAAACACCTAAAACCAACAATATTAGAGGGCCTAAAATAACACGTTTATAGAGCTATCAAATCAGCCCAACCTAAATCTTGCTAGACCTTGAGCAAAGCATATTCACAAAAGGTTACTCAAATGCATACAATCATTAGAAAATTAAAACTAATTCTAACCACCTTTACGTGTGTGCAATATTCAACCAGCTGCCACATTCAGAAAGTTGAGGTTGGTTTAATGATGAAATCCGCCGATCAATTTTTTTATACCAATTTCCTCCCAAAACTGACACTGGCTGGTCGATGTACAGCCCTACTCCAATGAGACCTTTTTTTTAATTACTATTTTGGATGTTTTTCAATTCACTGGATTTAGACATTTTATAGTCAAGTTTGAGTGTCTTCCATCTACTCAATTTGGTGTCTAGATTTCAGTATTTTCATGATCAGGTTTGAACATTTATTTGAAAAAATTAAAATAATATGGTAGTTTTAAAAACTATTTATAAAAATATTGTACTTCTGAAACTATTTAGAAAAATATTGTTGTTTTTTTTTTTAATAAGTCGAATTTTGAACCCTCGACCTTTACTTTTTTTTTCTTTTCTTTTTAATAATTTAGAAATCGAATGTTGGAAATTCGACCTTTTTTCTTTCTTTCTTTTTTTTAAAAAATTTTCCATTTTCTAAAAATATTTTATTATTTTTAAATATTTGAATTTCCCTGGCATTTTTTCACTTTACAACTAGCTTTGGGAGAAATAGCAGCAGTGCGTACCTTGAAAACTCAAGCATTCAGACATTTCATTTTTATTTGGAAAAGATAACTTTTTTATCCTTGGTTTTCAATCTATTTTTTATTTAGTCCTTAGATTTTAAAATGTTATATATTTAGTTTTTAAGTTTTGAGTTTGGTTTTAATTTAGTTCCTAGATTTCAGAATGCTACAATTTTACCCTTCATATTTGAATTTTGTTTCAATTTAATTCATGTATCTTGAGATTTACACTTTTAACCTCAAATTTTCACTAAATATTTTTTTCCGTCTTTTGGAGTTAATTTATATTAATAGATTAAAAATCGTTAAAAGAATTATAATTAATTAAGTTTTACTATTTTTATCACTTTTAAAATTAAATTTAAAATTTCACTTCTACTTATTTCTAATTAATTAATAGAAATTGACGGTAATGATTGAAATTAAATATTTAATGAAAAATTAAGGTTAAAAATGTAAAATCTTGAAATTCATGAATCAATTGAAATAAAATTAAGATTTCAAAGGTAAAATTATAACATTTGAAATTAAAAGACTACTTAATAAAGCAGTGATAATGATGCCTCACCAACCTCATAAACATTTACTTCCCGAGTTATCTAGATTTTAATTAAAAGCAAATGTCCCTAATTCATATAGGATTGTATGTATTTAATAAGTCAATAAAAACATGGACCAAATGCCCAAAATACAGAAGGTTAGGATAACATGACTTTCAGTATGCGTTTATTTCACTCTCCACTCTAAACGTATTCCGGGATTGGTCTGCTTAACCATATACAACCATCTGGGTAACAATTTATAAGACTCATCCCAATCACTGAACACTTTAGTCAACGCTTTTTTTTTTGCCCTCTCATACCCTATGGTAAGGAACATGATATCCAAACTTTGATTTGATGTCGGACTGCAGTGTGTCACACTGATAGATGGTTTGTCTCTTACGGCATCACAGAACTCTAGTGCAATCATTAATGAATCCAATTGCACATGACTTTGACTTAGTTTTGTTGGATTTTATGTCCTAAAACTCGTAGTTTGTAATATCATATTCTTGTTCAATAAAGCTGTTATTGAAAATCTTTAATAAATTTAAATTCTATATTCATGAATCCAATAAACTAAGGATCCGAGGCTATTAAGTTTAAGTTTGAACTTTATGTAGTGACATAAATGTGGATCAAGTTCAAATATATAGCCAAAATAGTCTATAGTATATGAATAAGATTAGGCGCCTTATTCTGGGGACACTATGAATGCGGCCCATTTTGTAGTTAGTACAAACGATGTAATTCTAAACTGTTCATGTGGAGACATGAAAATGGGAGCATCCTAAGTAAAGAGTTTACATAAGACTAAACCATGAAATAGTCACTTTTTACGTTCTAAACGTTGTTTAATGTATAAAACCGATTAGTTCATTAGAGGATCAGTTGAACTTAAGGAATAAGATGTAGTCTCAAGGGTAAAACGATTTTTATGACCCAGCCGAGATTACGACCAACCTGTGAAGGATTAGCTTACTAATCATAGTTATATCTATGGACACAAATATATCTATAGTGAGGGAAGTGCAACTACGGGACTATAGTGGAATGACCTGTGAGTTAATGAATGTTAATTAGCTCCATCTAAAGAGTTTAGCCAACTAATCTCGGATCGTTGGAGCCCATGATCTATACGTCCATTAGGTTTCCCTACTAGCTCATATGGGATAAACTTAGAAGATAGAATAATTCAAATTGTTCGAATTAGGTGAAGAGAGAGAAACCGACAAGTATATGTGATATAGTGGTCGGTTTTTCAGTTTAAAGATACAGCTTTAATATTTAAATGTGATTTAAATATCAGGAATATGAATACGTTTATATTCGAAAGCTCGAAAATAATGGAAATGGTCAAAGATGTAAAAAGTCAAAGAGTTGACTTTTGACTTTTAAAAGTCAAACTGTGACCGACCTTATATTCAAATGTGATTTGAATTTCGAGAAAATGAATGCAAATTCATGCTCGGGAGGTCAAAATTAGTCAACACGAAAAAAATCATAAAAAATCAAAATGTTCAACTTTTTAAACATAACAATAAATTAAACTTTTCAAATTACAATGAGGTAAACTTTTTAAAACTATTTTTTCAAATTTAATACAAAATAAAAAATTAAATTAAATTAAACTTTTTCAAAGGAGGTCGTTTTAAAGGAGGTCGACGATTCAAATCACTCTGATGCGCACTGCAGAGATTCGGATTCTTAGCTAAGCGATCGTGTAGAAGTTTGTGGGCGATCGTGTAGTAGGGAAGGAGCTCTCGAGAGGCCATCGCAGCGTGCCCTCATCGTGTACTTCCATTATGCGATCGTGTGCGCGTGGTATATCGATCGTATAGTAAAAGGTATGCGATCGTATAGGTTTTGAGAAGGTCATCGTCTATTTGTAATAGGTAAGCGATCGTGTAGGAGTTTGTGGGCGATCGTGTAGTGAGGAAAGAGAGCTCTCGAGAGGCCATCGCAGCGTGCCCTCATCGTGTACTTCCACTATGCGATCGTGTAGTAAATCTTAGCGATCGTGTAGCATTTGGTATACGATCGTATAGTAAAAAGTATGTGATCGTATAGGTTTTGATAAGGCCATCGTCTATTTGTAATAGGTAAGCAATCGTGAAAGAGTTTATGAGCAATCATGTAGTGAAGAAAGAGAGCTCTCGAGAGACCATCGCAACATGCCCTTATCGTGTACTTCCACTATGCGATCGTGTAGTAAAGCTTAGTGATCGTGTAGCATTTGGTATACGATCGTATAATAAAAGGTATGCGGTCGTATAGGTTTTGAGAAAGCCATCGTCTATTTGTAATAGGTAAGCGATCGTGTACGAGTTTGTGGGCGATCGTGTAGTGAGTAAATAGAGCTCTCGAGAGGCCATCGCAACATGCCCTCATCGTGTACTTCCACTATGCGATCGTGTAGTATTTGGTATACAATCGTATATTAAAAGGTAGGCGATCGTATAGGTTTTGAGAAGGCGATCGTCTAATTATGCTAAGCAAACGTGTAGGAGTTTGTAGGCGATCGTGTAGTGAGGAAAGAGAGCTCTCGAGAGTGGGAGTTTGGAAGACGCTGTCGTGGAAAGGCCATCGCAACGTGCCGCTCATCGTCTACTTCCACTAGACGATCGTGTAGCATTTGGTATACGATCGTATAGTAAAAAGTATGCGATCGTGTAGGTTCTGAGAAGGCGATCGTTTAATAGTAATAGTTAAGCGATCGTGTAGGAGTTTGTTGCCGATCGCAGAGGATTTAGTAAGCGATCGTTTAGTCATACTGAGCGATCGTGGAGAGATTGTAAATGATCGTTTAGCTTCTAATAAAGAAGTTGTTCATCGTTCACTTGTTCTTTCCGGAAGTTTGCACCTATTGTTACGTTAATAAAGAATTACTAAACGATCGTATAGTAATTTTACTAAACGATTGTGTGCGATTGTGTATATAATTACCAAACAATTCTTTAATTTCCTTTAGGTCGAGGGTTTGTTCTATAATTTTCCAGAGGTCGAAGGTCAGATTTTCTCATCTTCCCTACAGATCTTTTTTAGTTTTCGACAGGTCGAGAGTTGAACACTCGTCCTCTTCTCAATTTCCTTTAGGTCGAGAGTCAAACCCTAGATCTCTTCTTTAATTTTTGACAGGTCAAGGGTTGAACCCTCGTCCTCTTCTCAGGTTGAGGGTCAAACTCTCGATCTCTTCTTTAATTTTCGACAGGTTAAGGGTTGAACCCTTGACAAAATATTTTAAATTAAATCCCCACCTCGAAATTTCCAAAACAACCATAGATTTCTAAATAATTTTAAAACCACTATATTTCCCTAAATAGTTTTTGTAATCACAATATTAAAAAAAAAAAAAAAAACCATTTATTTGACATTCTTCAAGTTTTTTCCCAGTTAAATTTCCTATACTTTATTGATTGGTTCATTGATTCGTTTTAAGGCATTAAATGCACACACTTATTCAAGCTCAAAGTCGAAGGTTTAAACATAAAATTGACTCACCCACCAAACTCAAGGTAAAGTTGGAACTTTTCCCTAAAGAAAGAAAGAAGAACATTATGAGAGAAAAAGGGGGGATGATTGTATATATTGATGTACAAGCATCAATGGAGCTGTAGCTTCCCGCCAAGGCAAAAGAAAAAGCAAGCACAACCAACGTCTCCTTGGAAAACTGTATTGTAAAAGTAAGGAATAAAAGAGCTTTATGCAAAATCCATCCAATGAAACACGTTATAGTCACTTATTATATTCAGCAGAACCACAAGCTTTGCTTGTTGCCCCCTACTTTCTTCCTTCTTATAACTCTCTAACATCCTCACCCCTTTGTCCTCAACTTAATCAACCAATTCTATCAAAATGGGATCAGATTTTGAACTAAAGATCAGCCCAACAAGAGATGATGATCTTTCTTCAACCTTTAAGTTTCAGTTGGCCAAAGGCACTGCCACTCCTCTTTTTTTCTCCAATGAAACCAATTCCATGTTCATTCTCACTGCCAAACTCACAGGTCTGTCTTTATCTCTCATTCTGTTTCTTTTGGTGTTTCTGTCTGTGTTCTCTATCTTTCATTTTTGGGGTTTTTCTCTTTCATTTTTCGGTTGCAGGCTTTGCAACAGATGACATTGTGATAACTATTAATGGAAGTGGTACTCGGATTGAGATCAGCTGGGGAAAACCTATTCAGAAAGTGGAGATTACGGGACGGAAGTACAAGAAAGAAACAGAGACAAGGAGGTTCAAGAAGATTTTTCGAATTCCCGATAGTGTGGTTTTGGATGAAATCAAGGCAACATATGATGATAAAGAATCGATTTTGAAGATTTCAATGCCGAAATCGGTAGATGGAATGCTTGGGGTAGGAATTGAAGAAGTAATGGATCGGGAAGCTGATGAAGCCACATTTGAATCTCAGGATTATGAAGAGGAGCTGCTTGAGACTCTGGAAACTGGCAGAAAGACCAATTTGGTTGACGATAATCATGAAAAGGAGGAAGACCATGCCATTAATAGAGTAGTTGAAGAAAATGCCGAGCCCGAAGCATTTCATAAGATAGAATATGTAGCAGAAATGCAGCCAGAAGAGATCGAGAAGCTGAAGGGCAGTGAGATGGATCAAGATACTGATGGAGAATCCAACAATGGCCACTCTCAAACTGAAAGTAAACAGACAGTAAAAGTAGAGGCCAGAAGAGAAAATGTTAATGGAGAAATCAAGGTTCCCAAGGTTAGGAGTATGGACGGGATAGAAGTGGCTGAAGGAACAGCCAACTATCAGAAAGAGAAACGACTCAATGCTGAACCACGTAATGGTGCTAAAGCAACCATGATAAACAAGAAACCATATGTCAAAACACAATCACAAGCTTCTACTGATCGAGGGGCACAAGTATTAGACCGAGAACTTTCCCAGCCAAATCGACTGACTCGAGCAGAACCGGGGAAGCAGGAAACATATAAAAACGTTCAGGAATTGAATGAGCTTGAAACCAATAAAGAACCTGAAGATGTAGGAAGTCCGCATTTGCAAAGCCCTGCACATCAGCATGACGAAAAAGGAGTTGATCAAAAAGGAAGAAGTTTCCAAACAAAAGATGAAAGTAAAGACGCAAGACAGGAATCCAAGTCAACACATGAAGGTTCCAGTAACGAAGCAAAACAAGAGAAGAAACAAGATTCAAAACAGTTTAAAATGCGTACTCCAATCATCATTGCAGGGTCAGCTCTTCTCGCCTCCCTTGTAATTGTTGTGTTTAACTTAGTGAAAAATAAAAGACGAGAGAAAAATATGAGAGGTTAAAAAATGCTGAAGCAGCAAACACGTCCCATAAAAAATAAAGACTTTTCACAATACTCCCAAAATGTAAACGCGGTCAAAATAATGTAAATAGCCAGTTGCTGATGATATCACTACGTGGAACCTTCAAATGGTTAGTATGCTCAACAGGCTTGCGTCAAACTGCGTATACAATAGCAACTGCATTAATTACATATTTAAAAAGATAGTGAGTTGGCAAAGAAAAGACAATCAAGAACTTTTGGCATTAAAAGCCTGCACCTAACGACAGCTAAACAATTATAATAGGAGGGACACAGCTATCTAAGTTTCTCCAACTTTATGGTACCCTACCCATCTATGCAAAATATGAATTATTGGTCGTACAACCAGCTATATCATTTAGTTGAACGAAAAATAAAACAGTCAGATGCAGTCCAATCAGTGTAATTCGAAACTCTGGAATGTAAAGGGTAAGGCGGTAACAGTCATAAACCAAGTCTTCCAAAAACTTAATAGGAAAATTGATCATGAATCATAAAAGTTGTAAAATAGAATTACTGACAATGTATGTTGAATAATAGACGTAAATATACTGTATACGCAAGAACCAAAATATGATGTTCTCCATCTTTTTCCATTTCTCCAATTAAAACTGCACTTTTGCCCATGCTGGTATGAGGAGACTGAAGAATAAATAGTGTCAACCGTATTCTAAAAGTAGCAGTTAAAGTTTTTAAATAGTACTACGCCTTACCCCGCTAGCATATTTCAAAGTTCTGATTGAGAATATTTGATCTTTAACGCACTAATTTTATGTAATATGCAGGTAGCGTTCATTTCTTACAGAAACAATAATTCCAATAATTCAAGACTTCAAATTCTGCAAATTCTAAAATCAGATGTCAAAAAGGCATTTCAACGATTTTATGGTTGTCATGTTCTCAACCCTCAAATGACAACGATTGGTCAAGGAAATATAAAATGAGAAAACCATAAACAAACAGGACACAAGTTATTTACCTAAAGTTGAAACAGTAAAAGAACTTAGATATAACAAAACATTCAACATTAGAATAAAGACTGGGAGAGATGAAGCCCTGGGAGGTTATGGAATGTCAAAGAATCAACTGGGGAAAGAAAAATCAACAAACTACCCCTCTATTATTCTGATACAAGTACAGCCCTATTCCTAAATAAATGTCAAAACGTGGTCAAAGGCACATTTTTCTAAGTCAACAACAAGGAGCTTGACCAAACAATAAAATATTGGGTAAAATTCAATGTTTCCATTGTTAATCGCAAGTTGCTAAATGAATTTCAAACCCTTCCGGATGACCTTATAATGGTCAGAATGCATGAACAGCGTGGACTTTATAAGAAGCTCCATAGTCAAAGACTCAAAATTTTAAACATCAAGTGTAAGAGTAGGTAGAACTAATGAAAAACAAAACAAACAAAAAAACAAAAAAAACAAAAAAAAAAAGAGAAAGAAAGAAGGAACAACTATAATATGCCTATTGGTCTAGCAAGTAATATTTTCACAGAAAAAAGGGCAGGGATAAAACTCAAAGAAAATTTACCATCAGAAAATACCATTCATTGGTTGACAAGATGGGGAACAGAACTGGAGGGCTTCAATTTTCCAGCAGCAAAGAACCGGAATCGACTTAAGCTCACAGCCCTCTCTTTTTCTGCTTACACAAACATTGTTTTAGTTTTCACATGGCATGGATCCAGAGACTGAGTAAATCTCAATACTCCCCTTTATCCTTCTCACAACTATAGGTCCAAGCCACCCACTTCCTCAAACCCAGATTCAAATTTCTAGTTATCAAGGTAATTCCTATGCTTTCATTCTTCCTCCAATAGTTAAATAACTAAAAGTAAAACAAATATAACTTTTTGAGAGAAATGTAGCGCGAGGGAGACATAGACACTGTGTGTGTGGCCTCCCAAATGTCAGTTTCCCAAAAGCAGGGAAATACAGCGTACAATTTTGAATGGATTCCCTGCAAAATGGAAGAATGGGAAAGAGTTTTACATAAAAGGTAATCCATAAGTCAAAAGAATTGGGAAAACAAGTGGAACTCAAGAGCATTTACAAATCAAATCCAAATATTGGCCGTTGGGAAACCATATAGGTTTTGTTAATCAATCAAACATCATTGCAGAGGATGTCAAGTCTGTATTAATTGCATCAAGATCCAAAGAGAATAACACAGAATTTAATCAAAAGTTATTCCTACCCCAACATAAATTGTTTGTATTTACCAAGTAATTAATATTACAGAGAACAGCTACATCAACGAAGCTGTAACACAGACAGAAAATGAATTGTACAAGCTCCAACCCACCCAGAAGGAAGAAAAAAAGTAAGCATTAAGGAATGTAAGAGTCCATTCCGTCTCTAATTTTCTTGCAGAATACACACTGATTATGATTAATACAAAGAAACTCCTCTTACCCTTTCGTTTATTTTACTCGTTCATTGTTCAAACTTTTCACAATTCTGGAAGCCAACTTTGAAGATGTCCTGTAATCTGCAACAATCTGACAATTTCTATTCATGGTTATTTCCTCGTCCTAAACAATCAAGCCCTTCAGTTCTTGAGCGTACAATTCGATGGAACACCTCTCTAATCTGCCGTTCCAGAGGATCCAAACCAATCTTCAAAGTTTCACAAATCTGAGATAGCTCCTTCACTCTTTGCCTCACCTCTTCTTCCTTATCGTTCGTCAACGGGAATTGTGCTGTATCAGCCAATTCATTCATAATATGCGCAAATTTATCGATCTGATGAATCTCCTTTAATAACCCACAAGCATTTCTTCTTTCCCGCCTTCTTGATTCTTCCAAAATTCGATCGTGAAGTGAAAGCATTGGCGCCGCCCATGCAAACTGCCTCGGCAGCGAAAAATGAACATGTAAGCCGCGGTCCTGGCAAGGAATCGCTGCTACCAGAGTCCACGTTACAAACAGCAATACCATGTTCATCGTGAAAACAGGGACCGCCAGGCCATTGGTAAGCACAGTCTCATTCGCCCTCGGAGCAGCCAAATTGCTCCCAATTGCCTGAAGCTGCCTAGCAGCCGACCACGATCGCGAAACACTCCATGAAAGCGAACGGAAATGCCCCAAAGACCTACGGTCTCTGGTACCATTATTACGTCCAAAAGAACGGTTTCTCTGAGCAATAGCCGGGGAATTGGCATCATTTTCATCGAGCATTGCAATGGCTAAGTCTATCAAAGCCTTCTTCGCACGACGAAATTGCCCCTCACCAAGAGTTTTCTTGTAACTAGAATTATCCAAAGCACTAAGCACAATCTCCAACAACTTCTGCCACTGCCTCAGCTGCTCAATCCCATCTCTAATCACATTACAAACATCAAGCGCCTTCACACTCCTCTCCAAGTAATCCGAAACCATCCTATCCATCGGCGGTTTACAAATTTCCGCCTTATGCCCAAACAAAATGATCTTAAACTCCTCCTGACAGCAAATGAAAGCATCCAAAAGCTTCCTAATCCAGGAGAGTGACAAAATGTCATCGGAAGAAGCCGACGACAAATCCTGGAATCGTTGAGTGACCTGCTTCTGGAAGGAATCAAGGTCGGAATCCAAAGAGATGCCGTCATGAGAACCGCCATCCATGGAATGAACTTGATCACGGCGGAGACTGAAGATCGAACGGCCAATGTTGGTTAACGGCGAGGAAGAACCCTGAAAATCAGTGGCAGGCATTGTTACATGAACAAGAAGAGGTCAAAATTGGATGGAAATTGAGAAATTGAAAAGGGAAAGTGAATCAGATTGTGTGAAATTCGAAATTGGGAGTATGAGAGAGAAACATAGATAGAGAGAGAGAAAATTGGGAATTGAATGATGAACCCTAACGGAGGCGGAGGCTTTTATTGGAAGAACAACGGACCGCGTATTTACGGTTGTTGGAATTTCGACAGTGGAAATGTCCAAAAAGGCCAGAAAAAATAAAACCCCCTACAAATTAAAACAAAAATAACCAATATAATAATAAACTAAATACTCGTCAGGAATTCCTTTTTTATTTTATCAGAGTCTTCCAAGTTTTAAATATTTTATTTTGTTTGATTAATATTTCTATAATTTGAATTTACTTTTTTTTTTAAATTAGTTGTCTTATAATTTAAATTATAACTCTTGAAGTTTTAAGAAGTATGTAATAAGCTTTTAAATTTTCAATTTTATATCTTTAAAATTTTTGAAAGTTTACGCACCAAATATACAATATATAAAACTAAATTTGTAATTTAACTTAAACTAAATCTATTTAGAATCTCACACAAAATTATAATATATGGCTTCATGATTTGCCCACGTAGATATCTTGTTTAGTTCTTCATTATTATTATTTTTTTTTATAAGAAGGATATCTATCCATTAGTTGAATGAATAAGATGGGCTTTGGTATTGAGTTTTTGTTTAAGATTAATAAAAATAAAATTACAATATGCCAAAATAAACATAATTCATGAACGCTCTAGGTCCGGAATTTAGACTAAGATTCGACACCAGATGGTCCTGGCATACCCTGCATCCCTTGCTACTGGGTAAAGTCATTCTTGTTTGTCTTGAATGTTTCTAAGAGTGAAAGTTGTCCCTACAAACTAACACGGGTCCTTTCATGCACACGGGTTCTTTCAGCATGTTTTGTCTTCACTCACATGCATCCTAGGAATATTCCCAAGAGGTCACCTAACATAGAATTGCTCCAAGTTAAGCATGTTTAACTATAAAGTTCTTTGATTGAGCCACCGAAAATAATATGCATCTTGTTGGCATAGGTAGTGACTTTCAATTCTTTTTAAGCCTATGGAGTTCTTTGATTGAGATACCAAAAAGTAAGGTGCATCTTATCGGCATAGATAGTGCTTTTAAATTCTTTTTAAGCTTATGGAGTTCTTTGATTGAGCCACCAAAAAGGAATGTGCATTTTGTTGACATAAGTAATGACTTTCAATTATTTGTAAGCTTTTTTTTAATATATCTTCATATCCTCTTGATCTCTTTCTTTTGGATGTGATATTAGTTCATTCATGTCTCCTCCTAAGCTAAGGTCATTACAGTTCAACTGGTATGAAATTTAGAATAATTGTAATGGGTTGTATTTAGTCAAGACTTTTATTTATTTTTTAAAATGTTTTTTCTTTAATTCTCATGCATATGTTCTTTTGGCTCAAATATTTTTGGGTCTTAAAAAATAAATAGATCGAGAAGTCAATTGTTCAAGAAGTGTGAAAGAAAAGAAAACTAAATTCTTATGGACAATTCTATAATCTTGTTATTATTTATTATTTAAAGAAAATTATTTTAAAAAGCATTTTCCATGTAAAATAAAATAAATATAATAAGACAAGAAATTAGAAATAATCTAAACCAATATTTATCTGCATATGTAATTTTTTTTTGGTTTAAATCATACTTTAATTTAGAAAAATGGTGTTTATATTATATTAATTTTCATTTTAGTCTTGTAATATATTATTTTTATAATTATGTACTTAAAATGTTTGTTCTATGATAGACCAGATGAAATTTGATTATATGAAGTAATTAACACAAACTTAAATTATAAGATTAGTGCATGAAGTTTTAAGTTTTTATTATTTTCTTCCATAAATTTTATATCTAATGAATTCTTGAAATTTTAATTTTGTATCTAAATAGATCAGTAAATTTTCAATTTTTTTATTTGATAAATTTTGAAAAATGAATTGATTCATTAGATATTAATTTAAAATTTATGTTTAATATAACTCTAAATTTAACTAGATTTCAAATTTAAAGACGGAAATTTATAATTTTAAAAGTTTATAAAAAATTTGAAAATGTACTCAATTTATAGTTTAGCTTTTAACCCCAAATAAATTAGCAGTGAATAAAAATAATTAGCATGTGAAAGTACAACTTAAATAGGATTTAAAATTTTATATATTTTACCAAACGCATTTGATTGGATTTGGATTATAATTTATATTAGAAGTAATTAATTAATGGCGTCGTTTGTGAACTTTTACGCGCTGAAAACGCGGACCAAACACGCACCGAACACGCACGGAAATCCAACGGCTGATATTTGAAACAGATCTACGCTTGTCGCTTGCAGCCGTCGATTAATCTTAGGTTTTTACAATCATTTTCAAAGCCTTTTTTATGTTACTTTAATTATTATTATCAAGAAACTTTTCGCTCACTCTTCTATTTTCGCCTGTGGAAATTTTGAACTCCATGGATCGAACCTTCTATTTATCTTTTATTTTTTTAAAATTAAAAAAAAAATCCATTGAGCAAATACGAAAGACAGTTAATTTTATGTTTTATGTTTCAAATTTTATGTTTCAAATTTTATGTTTCGTTTAAAGAATAGGATAAGTTTGATAACTATTTTTTATTACTTATTTTTCGGGAAAAAGAACATAATTTACTTCTCATTTTTTTTATAATTTGAATATAATTTAAATATATAACATACAAATTATAATCTATACTATATATAAAATCAGCTGTAATAGAATAAACTTTGTTAGTGTATGTGTCTTTTTAAGTTATTTTGTGTATCCTTGATAGAATGTGACTATTCAAATGTAAGTATTTTTAAATTCAATAGGTGCAATTGATGTACCGAATGCAAGTGCTTGAGAAGAGATGATTACACATTGAATTGATATATACATATTCATATGGGTATGATAATGGGAAGATCCACGTGGGGGCAACAATAAATTTTTTTCGATTGATTCAATTTATTTATATTTAAAGATTTATTCTTCCTATTTTAATCTACATGCTCTTTTAACCGAGATTTTCTCTTGGCATGATCTTGAATCAACTTGGTATACTTCTACTAACTCTTCTCGACATGATCTTAGACTTATGATTAAAAGGATCTGAACTAAACTCTAGTATATATCATCAACCCTCTTTACCAGCACTACCTCTAGACCTTGTAGCGACGCTCATTTTGGATGACTGTGAACTAATAAACTTATGTACCGGAAAGGATGTTGGTCCTAACAATCAAAACCAATACAACCAACAATTAACAATCGATCGTCCGTGCGGGAAGAAAGACTATATGGATGGAGAATTTGTAGGTTCCATCAAAAAAAATTTCCTACAGACGACGCAATTGTTGATGTGCAAATCTTAATAGAAAAAATTTCCCACGATCTACACGTGCTCCACACTAAATTTTTAATTTAAGGACAACCTAACCTTTAAAACAAGAATAATCTAAGTACCAGTGTAGTACTTGCCATAACGTGTTTGATGCCTAAGTCAGTAAGAGGATTTTTTTTGCTATTGAAAGGTTTTAGGGATCAAAATGGACTTTTTTCTTCTTAAGTCATGATGATGTATATGAATGTATACTGAGTTTCTTTTGAAGAGTATTATTTGGAGAGTCTTTAGGATATGGTTAGACTTTATTCTTAGGGTGTTAATACAATATTTATATCCCATGTATAGTTCCTTGTAGTAATACACTTGATAAATACATCCTCGACATGGTATTAAAGTCTTGCTAGCTGGTTTCTTCTTCCTTTTATTCTCTATCATCGCTGTCGTTCGGTCATCACACCAGTGTCGACCACCCAGAACCCCTATCCGGCGTGAAGAAGAACTACCTAGATCCCCTATCCGAAGCCACTGTGAAAAACTCGATCCTCGATCCCCACTGTGAAAAACTCGACCCCCTGATCCCCGGTCCAGAACTCGACCCTCGATCCTCAATTTCCAGTCCAGATCTTGACCCCCGATCCAGAACTCGATCCCCGATCCCCAGTCCAGAACTCGATCCTCGATCAAACTTGATCCTCGATTCCTGATCCAGAACTCAACTCCCGATCCCCAGTCCAGAACTCGATCCTCGATTCCCGGTCTATAACTCAACCCTCGATCCCTTCTACTCTGCTTCCTAAAGTCGAGTGTAGATACTTTCTCAAAAGAGGTCATATTTTGGACAACAGTCCTACAAGACCACCGCAACCACCGGGACATACCTCCAAGTCTCAATCTTTTACACCTAATCATGGCTCTGCTTATATTGTTGTTGCCGCCTCTGAACCTTCCCCGTCTACTTTTCAAATGAGTGACTTACAAGACTTGCTTAAACAGGTGATTTCATCCAATTCCTCCGTACTTACGGTCTCTCTAGGTAATAGATGGCTTCTTGATTCTACTTGTTGCAACTATATGACGTCTGATTTTTCTCTTCTGACTACACCTACTCCTACCAAATCTCTTCCTCTCCTTTATGCTGCTGATGGTAATTGCATGACCATATCCCATGTTGGCTTTGTTAACACTTTCCTGTTACAGCTTTCCAATACTTATTGTGTTCTAAATCTATCCTTTAATCTTTTCTCCGTTAGAAAATTGTGTGACCTTGGTTTAACTATGTCTTTTTTTTTTTTCTACTGGGTATCAGGTTCAGGATTCGTAGACGGGATAGACAATTGGTATGGGCCGCAAAGTGGAAAGATTGTTTGAGCTCACATCTCTTCAGCTTCCTATTTGTTCTCTTTCTGCCCCTGCCACCGACTCTGCTATCTATTAGTGGCATCTCCGTCTTGATTATGCTTCTATCAAAAAACTCCGTGATTTAATCCCTAGTCACAATTTGAATAATGTCTCCAAGTTTGTATCTTTTGACTATTTGAATTGCAAATTTGCAAAACAACCCGCATTGTTTTTTTCCCATTCTAATTCTATAAGTGATAGTCCTTTTGAATTAATTCACTCTGATATTTTGGGACCCGCTCCTATTTTCAATGTTCGCTTGACTCCGTTTGATGGAATTCCACTTGAAGATGCCAGTCTCTATCGTCAATTGTTAGCAGTCTTATTTATCTGACAGTCTCTCGTCCTGACATTGCATATATTGTTCACATTATTAGTCAGTTCATGACTGCCCCTCAGACCATTCATTTTACTATTGTTCTTCGTATCCTCCGTTATGTCAAAGGTACTTTGGGGCATGGACTTCAGTTTTCTTCCCAGTCTTCCCTAGTTTTATCAGGATATTCTGATGTTGATTAAGCTATTGATCCTACTGATCGGCGTTTTACCTCCGACTATTGTTTTTACCTTGGTGATTCTCTCATTTCTTAGCGTAGTAAGAAACAGGGTGTTGTTACCCATTCTAGTACGGAGTCTGAATATTGTGCTCTGATTGATGCTACGTCAAAACTCTTATTACTTCGTTGGCTTCTTGCTGATATGGAAGTCCCTAAGTCGTCTGCCACTATACTTCACTGTGACAATTGTAGTGTCATTCAAATTACTCACAATGATGTTTTTCATGAATGCAAGCATATTGAGAATGATTGTCACTTTGTTCGTCATCATCTCCTGAGCGAAACTCTGATGTTACGCTTTGTTTCCACCGTTGAGCAACACGCTGACATTCTCACCAAAGCTTTCCCTCCTGGTCGTTTTCTTTAACTACTTAACAAACTCAAGTTGATTCCAGCCTTACCACCTTAAGTTTGAGGGAGGGTGTGAATGTATACTAGGTCTCCTTTGGAGAGTCTTATTTGGAGAGTCTTTAGGATATGGTTAGGCTCTATTCTTAGGATGTTAATATAGTATTTATACCCTTGTACAGTTCCTTGTAGTAATACACTTGATAAATACATCCTCAACAATGTATATATAGGCTAGTTGACCCAAGATTTTTAGGCTAGTTGACCCAAGATTTTCACTTCTCCTCTTAGGATTTAGACTCTCAAATATCAATTCTCTTCTCAATCTTCGATATTGAGCTATAGGTATGAGAATTGCACACCTTTAGGCAAAATGATTGTTGGACAATCATGCAACAGGGTGAATAGACTTGCTTGATTAAATAAAGTTTTTTTTTTAAAAAAAAAATAATCAAAATTAATCAATTGAAACTAATAAAATAAGTAACCTAAAAATGCTAAGATATTCAACAAATTTTCTAAGCATGCAATCTACTCACAAAGTAATTAAAGAAATAGATGATACTAGTACCTTTTATAGGTTCCAAAATCCCTACTCCACTCTTAAAGACTCATTCTAGGGTATTTATTGTGATAATTCTCTTATGGATGGGAACCAAGTCAACCGACCACTCTTTTTATGAGTTAAAGAGATAACCTCATACGATCTCACTTTTCATGTTTTTTTTTTCCTCAAGCTTGAACCACTACAAATATTTTTTCGAGATTAGGATTAAACTACTATACCTAATTCTGAGGTGCATCCACACTTTAATACAAATTTTCAATAATAAAATGATGAAAATTAATTCCCACAAAAAGAAAACTCTCACAAAAGTAGATTAGACAAATTTGACAACTAGAAAACACTCCACAAATTTTCTCAGAAAATAAAATAGTCAAGATGAAGAGAAAATAAGAGATTTTAGATTTTTTTGGTACCCTTTTAGAGCAACAGAGATGATAAAGCTTGCTGGAAAAAAATTCCTTGAGAAAGATAATGAAATTCGGCTAAAGTAAAATTTGAAGGATTTAAAAGTAACTACTAGATTTAGGTAAAAAGGATGAAAGGGGGAGATTAAAAGGTAAAATAGGAAAGGATACATAACAATAATAATAATAATAATTAAACTTTAAAAAGTGACCGTTGGTTATTATTCTTTTTCTTCTTTTTAAATAATTTTAAAAATTAATTTATTTTAAATTTCTTTTAATTTAAAAAGAGAATATTTGTACAGTGTCACATGTCATGATTTGAGCTGTCCAACTTATTTGATTATTTCTCTATGTGTATACTCTCTTCACTTCATAAATATCACATGTCGTTTTCTAATTGATCCATATGTCCCAAATTATCACCACATAGTATTTTTCTTTCAAATCCTCTTTTGGCCACAATATCTACGTTTGATGTTCAATTCGAATATTTCAATATGTGTTGAGATGGTCTTTTTGAACTCTACACTTGATCACTCCCTCTTAGATGAGTTATTAAGTTTGAATGGACCTAAGTTATTGAGTAAAAAGCATGTGTTTAATGTCATATTTGATAGCTCTATAAAATCAGAATGATTTTATGCAAAAGCAAGTCAAACATATGTTTTAGCCATGATTAGTGAAATAATGTAAAATATGTGTAAAAAGAGTCAACTTTTTAAGTTATTCTTGTGTCTTTATGTCATTTGCAGAAAATTGTCAAACATGTGCCGAAGATTAGTTTGGAAGCATTTAGACAATAGAATACACAGTAGCTGGGAAGAATCAAAACTGCACCCAAATTGGGACTGAGATACGATTGCAACCTTCAAAAAAACAAAAATTTTATTTTTTTTTTGGAATTTGCATAGTCTTCACAAATTAAATCCAAATCTTCACTATTTTCGTCCAAACCAATTAGAAAAGAGCTATAAAGAGTGTTTATGGAAACCCTAGCCTATGGAAGTCTATAAAGGCACCAATTTCATCCCCAAAGTCTAATTATCAAGCTCAAGCCTCAAGAAATTTTAATGTTTTTCTGCAATTTTATTTCATGTACGTTATAAGGAGTTATAATTTCGATCCTTTTTCATCTTGTAGATCTCCTTCAGGGAATGTTTGTTTTGTAGACATCCTAGATTCCTATGGAGTGGACATCTGGATTACTATTTTGTTTTGCGATATTGTAAAATATCCTAGCATTTGAAGATTCTTGGACATCCTAGGATACCTAGATGGAGGGCATCTAGCACCTAGAGAGTTTTGGATGCCCTTATGAAAGATGGGTTTTCCAAATTCCCGAGTTAAAGGCATCCCCATTTTTCATTTTTCTTCTTTTTTTATTTTATTTTACATATATATGTTTTAATCTTCATTTGCATTATATAATTAAAATAAATACTATCAATCATATATATCATATATTCTTATTTATATCGTAATTCTTATTATTTTTTAGAAATATGTTTAAATCTAAATTTAAATGAATATTTATTTTATAAAATATCTTAAATTATGATATATTATTTTGTTGAAAAAAGTAACATATAAAAATGATATAAATTGTATTAGTTTAAAAGAAATTTAAATTGATAAAAACAAATATGTTATAAAGTTCAAATTATATCGAATTAATTATAAATTAATAGATACTTGTAAGGGCATTCTCAAAACATTATATAAATTTAAGACATTCTCAAGTAGGAATCCTACAAAACAAACAAGTTATCAAAATATTTTTAGGTATCTGCAAAAATATTCCTACAAAATAAACATGGTAATTTAAAGATGTCAGATATCTATAATTTATAATTTCGGGCATCTAAAATTTCAATTATCTACATCCCAAAAAACAAACGACCCCCCAAAGTTTCATCTCTCTAACGTTTTTATTAATTTCTTTTGATCATATGAAATCATTTTATAAGATTGTAAAAAAGAATATGTGGTCTTTCAATATATATATATATATATACATACATACATACATACATACATGCATCTTACCCCATAAGTGAAAGTAAGCACCAGTTTAATATGTAACCACCTCCACCTAAATAGTTGCAATTCATTGATATCGTTTGTATCTATTGTATCCAACAAACACATACATTTGGAGAATCATGCCCCATCTCGAAAAGTTGTATCTTGCTAGCATCAATTGCTTCTATTAGACTCAACAAACATATACACTCAAATAGTTGTGTCCCATCTAGAAGAAGTAAAATAGAAATTTATTTGTTCCTTACTTGATTTGATTCATTTTTTCCTAATTAAAAAAGGTTTGAGTCGACATGAGTCTCAATTAGCATAAACTTGGAATATCAATTTCAATATCGAAAGCTCAACCCCCCTGCTTACATTTGTCCAAAAAAAAAGTTTGAATTTTGTATAAACTCAAGGAATTTGAAACATTTTAGGAGACCCAATAAGCACAAAGAAAAAGTGAGCAATGGCGTACATAGCAAGTTGAAACAAAATTATAACAAATCTAGCACAATTTAAAACTAAGCAAATATGGAAAAATTTGAACTTTCATCCATACTTTTTTTTATTAATCGAGGTCTATCACTAATACACCTACAAATGACAAAAGTCTATCACTAATATCTCAAATCATTGATTGAGTTCTATCAGTGATAATTGTATATCGTGTTGATTGCTTACATGCTCGTTCTTTTTAATTTTATTATTGGTATATCATATCGATAGAATTTAAATGTGACGTAATATAAGAATCATATTATTTATTTGCATGTTTAGTTGTGTTTTTTAGGCATGGATGTTCGTTTTTTAGGAATATTATGGATGTACATTATCACTAAAATAGAAATCTTATATCAATGATATTTAAGTTATATATATATATATATATCTTTAATTATTTGCATGCTAATTTGTTTAGTTTATCAAAAATATACTATATCAATATAATTAAAAATGATGTACCAATGATATCTTGAAACTATTTTAGAGAATATAAATTTATTGTATTTAACTTTTGGTTTTTTTAGGCATTGTTTGATAACCATTTTGTTTTTTGTTTTTGTATTTGAAAATCAAGCTATGAACTCTACTTCCACCTCCAAATTTCTTTCTTTATTATCTACTTTTCATCAATGGTTTTAAAAAACCAAACTAAATTTTAAGAACTAAAAAAAGTAGTTTTCAAAAAGTAGTTTTTGTTTTTGGAATTTAACTAAGAATTCAACCATTGTACTTAAGAAAGATACAAATCATTATAAGGAATGTAGATGATATAGGCTTAATTTTCAAAAACAAAAACACAAAATCAAATGGTTACCAAACGGGATATTAGTAATTGTTTGTCTTCTATTCTTATTAGGGCTAGTTTGGGATTGCTATTGCTTTTAAAATAATTTTTGGCAACTGTGGTTCTAGAAAAATTAATTTTGAAATGAAATTAAAGTTGTGTTTACCAATCTGTAATAAAAATATGTGTAATTGAAATGAGATTTCATGGATAGATTAATTGCAATGGGCTTCAATAAAAAAATGTAATTGGATTACTTTTGATAATGTTTACTTGGATATTTGTGTTTACTTTGCATTGTTTTTTTACTGTTACCATTACTATTTACTGTCAATCAATAACCGTATCTATAATAGTAATAATATCTGTGACAGATTCATAATTATTCTACTGTAATAGTAATATCTTATATGAAAAAAACTAGTGATCCCATGTAATTTTCAAACGCAATCGAGTTGATCATCTCTGCTCCACAATCAAATTGCATTTTTTTTATTACAAACTTGGAATTGGACTCCATATTTCATTACGATTATGGAACACAGATGATCAACAACACACGTAATCAAATGTGGCCCATTTTTTTTTATATTACCATTTATTTATTGCATTTTCCCTAGGATAAATATGGCCTAATTAGTATTCGAAAATTTTCAACTGGAAACCTAAAAAAAAGTAGATTATATCGTTTGGTAAATAATGCTAAACTATTGTGATTACCAATGAGCAAGTTAATTTTAATGTTTGATAAGTAAATACTGGATTTTCTTGTCGTAGATATAATAACTCTAATGGACCTATTATTAAATTTTTATTTTTTATAATTTATAATTTTAAATAATAGTTTTTAAATGATATATTTTGTTTGTCTGGATTAATTTTTAAATACTAAGGAAAATAGCTTTTTTTTAATATATATATATATTTTTTAAAAAAATGAATGCATTCCATTTATAAAAATTAGGAGATAAATTTGGTTAAGTGAGAAAGAAATAGAACTATAAATTAAATCTTAATTTTAAAGAATAAATTTGAAATTAAAAATTAATTAAAAATATTTATGATGTTAGGAGAATTAAAAGCTGGTAGGAACAGATGAAACTGATTTTAAAATAGGTGAAAAATGAACGTATTTTTTAAAAGTGATTTCAACATATAATTCAATCACAATCTATTTTGCTAAACCCAAAAAAATACTATTAATAATATTTATATTTGTAATTTATCAATAATTATCTACATGTTTCTTACTATTAAATATATTGTTAATAATTATCAATAGAATAAAAAAGGTATATAAGTAATATTATTTCACCCAGATTTTTATCCATGGTTGTTTGTTTGCTTATTTGCTATTAAATCTATTACTCCTATACATTATCAAAAGAGGAAAATGATATATTAACTACGTTTAACTTTTTTATTTACAATTTATGATAGTTAGCATGCTTATTCGCAATTAATTTTATCGCTGATATATCATCGATAAAATTATAGTTAACTTGCTTAATTACTAATTTGATCTTTGACCATTTTTTTTCTTTCTTTTGATGGTTGTTTTTCATGCTCATTTGGACATAAAAATAGTCTACCAAACTTATTGGTAAAAATAGTCTACCAAACTTATTGGATTGTTTGCTCATAGATGTAAATTAAAATAATCTATAAAGTAATTATAAAAAATCACTAATAGACATATTAATGGTCTATAGTTAAATACTTAAAAAATTGTTCATCTTGATAAATGATATATATTTATCAATGATAAATATAAAAATAGTCTCTAGCAATTATAAATAAAAAAGAAAAAATTTGATAAGTTTTTTAATGATAGAATATTAAAATGATTTGTCAATGATAAAAACCCATGATTAATAAATTATATAAATGATACTGCGTAGATTTTTTTTAAAAAAATAAAATTATTGTATTTGTAAATTATTTATTTGTGTGACATATTTATAAATATGAGAACTAGTTTTATTATCCATTACAATTATTCAAGAAAAGAACCTAGAGAGGTTTCTCTAGCTAGTCACTTTTTCTTCCTTTTCTTTTTTCCTCCTTTTCTCTAGTAATAACCTTCTTCCCTTTTTCCTCCCCAACTATTTAATACTTTCCTATGTTCTTCAATCTTTCTTTGTCCATTTCTCTTCAAATGGAGAGTTTTCTCTTCAAAAGGAGAGTGAGAAAAAAAACTTTAGTTTATGTAAGAAGCATTTTCCCTCTTTTCAAGATTCATGATTTATGAGGATTATTCAAGGTTTGAAATTTCGATGTTAATGAGAATATTGATATTTCAATTTTATGAAAATATCGATAGAAATTTTAGAAAATTTTATAGAAATTGATGAAAATTATTATAATTAGTTAATAAAATTTTGATTGTGTCTGTTAGATTATAATAGACCAATGATATGAAAATTCAATAGTAAATGTTTGAATGAAAATATATGATTTTTTGAAAATAAAGATCTTATATGGTAAAAGAGAAAAAACTTTCATTACACTTCTCTTGTGTTAACCTAGCTAATTGCAAAATAATAATAATAATAATAATAATTAAAAAAAAAAAAAAATACCAAAATGTCATTGAAAATTTTAAAATTTCGAGAAATTTCGAGGTGAGAGAATCAAAATCCTCCACCGAAATTTTGAGCCTATCGAAAATTTGAAATTTTCATCGAAATTTCAAGATTTCAATCAAAATTTTGAACTATGGGATTATTTAATTTTAAATTTTAAGTTTATTGTTTAGAAATTATGTATTTATAGTTGAAAACAAGGTAAAAATTGCTGATTTAAATATAAACAAAGTAAGCATGTTGGTATATATTTAAGATTTGATTTGAACTTAATAAGGTGTGAAAAGAGTCATTTTGGAGAGAACATATTTTTATTATTGAAAAATCCATAAAACTCAACTTATGATTATTAAACATGGATAAAAAAAACTAAAATCTATAAAGCTGTGAAACTTAATGTGCTTTGTGGTCTTCATCAACTATTCAACTTAGATTCGAATGAGTAGACTCTTATTATCAGATGTGGAATAGGAGACTAAAGAGATATAATATTTTTAGAACCATAACTTTATATTTATAACTTGATCCCAAGGTTCCCATAATTCCCTAGAACAAACGAGTTGTTTCTACTCAACGGACCACACTTCAATATGAAAAATTATGGGTCCATAATTAGGATCACACAATATACCTATTAAATAGTCGAAATATAATTGCTATTTAATTTATTATCCACATGAATTAATTGTTAAATTAATCCGAACATTTGTGGCTTTGTGCAAGAAATTGCAAGTGCAGTTTCTAAAAAGCAGATTGTAATTCTTATTAGCAACAAATTCATGCGACATCCTAGATATCCAACTCACAGACATCCAATATTTGTTTGAATTGACTTAACAAACAAATATTTTAACAAACGCATTTTAATTAAACATTTTTTTAATAAAAACTATTAAAAATACACTTCGATCAAAATCTATTTTGAGTGGTTGTCAAACACTCTAATTTTTTTAAAATAATTTATTTTTTAAATTAAATACTTAAAAATGTATTCCAAACACACGCTAACATTATATGTCTCCTTAATTCTTGGCAATTATGGCAAAAATCAATTGAATACCAAGTCTTGGGAGGAAGTAAAAAGGCAGAAAATTATGTACTTTCATGAACTTTTCTTTTCTTCATAGTTTGTATTTCATCATTTGTTATACAGTTGGAAGAACTATATTTAGAGTTTGTTTGGAATATATTTTGAAGTGTTTAATTTAAAAAATAAGTTATTTTGGAAGAATTGTGAGGGTTTGGAAACAGCTTAAAATAGCTTTCCGAGTATATTTTAGAGTCTGTTTGGATTGACTTAAGAATTTTTTTTTTTAAAAAAAAGAACTCATTTTTATTTAAGCATTTTTGATATAAAATTAAAATTAAAATACACTTGAAAAACTATTTTAAATGGTCACCAAACATTCTAATTTATACTAAAATGACTTAATTTTTAGATTAAACACTGAAAATGTATTTCGAACACACCCTTGATCAATTGAGCCACATTAACTTTAGCATATTAGATATTTTTTTTTTTTTGAAGACATTTATACATTTGAATTCCAAACCAGATTTTAATTCAAGTTTGAAAGAAGGAAAAGCAAAACTTGAAATTAGCAAGATTCGATAATAACTTAATTAGCAAAGAGAATGCAAAGCTGTTTATTAGAGAAGAATACAAATTATATCTAAGAAATACAGTTGTTGAAATTTGAAAGCTAAAGACTAGTTTGGATTGACAGAGAACAAAGTGTTTTTTAAAAGAACTCATTTTTATTTAAACACTTTTGATAAAAAATGATTAAAATACACTTGAAAAGCTATTTTGAATTGTTACCAAACACTCTAATTTCTTCTAAAATGACTTATTTTTTAGATTAAACACACACCCTTAATCAAATTTTATCAAAAGTGTTTAAATAAAAACGATTTTTTTTAAAAAAATAATTTTTTTCTGTCAATCCAAACAAGTCCTTAACTTTCAAATTCCAACAATTGTATTTCTTAGATATAATTTGTATTCTTCTCTAATAAATAGCTTTGAATTCTCTTCGCTAAGTTATTATCGAGTCTTGCTCATTTCAAGTTTTGTTTTTCCTTCTTTCAAACCTGAATTAAAATCTTATTTAAAATTCAAATATGTGATTACTAAAGAGCTAGATTGTTTGAATCTCTCTTTCTTTCTTTCTTTTCTTTTTTTTTTTTTTTATATTTTTATCATTATTAATTTCCATTTCAAACATTAACACTCTTCCAAAAATTATATTCACGTGTTACTAAAATTGCTCTCTTGAGAAAAAAAAAAACTTTGTTTCATTTTTAGAATTTTGTTTAAGCCGTTCTTTTGGGACATGATATTTAGAATACCATCACTTACTAATTACTATGTGTTTGATAATGTACACTTGCCCTACACTGCATTTATTCTCTTAAAGTTTTTCAATTTTGGACAACACATTTTCAGTCGATAATTTTTTTGTGACATTGCTGGAAAGTGACATTTTTAATAAAATTCCATTTGGTAGTACATATTTGAATCTAATTGCAATTACAATCACTCTACTGCAATTGCAAAGATTTGGTGTACACGCAAAGGACCTTGCAACTTTGAGCTAAATGATAAGATAAAGAGAACATTACACTAACACTCGGAAAAAAAAAATGAAGAAAAAGAAGAAGCAACAAAAATAATTGACCAAACAAAAAAAATCTTATGAAACATATAATTGTAAGAAAGCACATGTTGAAATGTCTTGAATCTGTTTGCTGGCGCTTCGAACAACCTATTCAAATTTTGTATTCAACATATTTATTTATTTGCAGTTATTTACGACTTTGACCTTAAGGTTTAGAGTAGTGCACTATAGGCACTGTTTTGATGTAATTTTGAAAACATTCTCTCAAATAATATTGTTTTTTCTCTGCTCGTGGACGTAGTTAACACATTATTAGTGAACCACGTATATCTATGTGTCGATCTTCTCTATCTCTACGTTCATTCTTTATATTCTTTAATTGTCGATTTCGCAACAACACATTAATTAAAGAGTGATTGATCAAATTAAAAATTTAGTACTTTGGGTAATTTTCTCTATCTTAGTTTATTTCATGAGTTCTGCACCAGTTACATACTACTATGGTATTAGAAAGCATGCAACCATTTTAGTGTTATAAATAATAAATTAAACAAATTTTAAGAGAAATTATAATGGATGGCAATTTAGAATAGAATTTTGTAAGTGTTCTCTACGTTCAGAATTTACAAATATACTAAAATATTTAGTTTCGATATTTTATTTTTACGTTTTTTCAAAATTAGTCCTTATAAAAAAAAAAGTGTTCTTGTCCTTCTCACACGTTTTTTTATACTTTTTCTTCCTTTTCTTCATCGTCCTTGCAATAATTTGTAGTTTTCTTTCCCCTTTACTAAAATCAAGATCTATTTTTAAAGTTGATTATGTTATCTATTTCTTTAGTTGATTATGTTTTTTTTATAGTATATCAATAGTATCATATACTTGTATTTTGTATTTTAGTCTGCTGATATAATATATATCAATGTGAGTTATAATTGATTTAGATGATAGATTTTTCATTTTATTCATACCCCCAAAGGAAGGATTAAATATCAAGAGAAGACTACCTTCAAATCTAAGATTGAAACATTTAATTAGTAAAGCTAATATAACTATATACTAGTTAAAAACACTTGAAAAGTTTCTTTACTTTAAATTTAGGTGCGTTTAATTTTATAAGTATGATATTCTAAGTGTACCAGCGGTATATCATATATAAAACATGAATGTATCCGACATCAATCAGTAAATATATAAAACATGAGTGTATTAGGTTTATATCTCTAACATCAATCAATATACCAAGTATGTATCAATAATATATCTAATAACTATTAACATTCGATTAGTAACTTGTTTAAAAATAAAACATGCATGTTTCATTTTATATGCATGATAATCCAAGTGTATCAGCAGTATATTATATATATAAAACATGAGTGTATCAAACACCAATCAGTAAATACTTGAAGTAAGACATGGGTGTATCAATATTATATCTAACAATAATCAACATTTCAAGCATATTCGCAGTATGTCTAACTACATCAACACTCAATCAATAACTTATTTTGAAGTAAAACATGTGTGTTCATTTTATAAGCATGATATTCCAAATGTATCAGTAAGATATTAAGTTAACTTATCAAGTACCTCTAGGTTAACTTATTTTATCTTTTATATCTTTCCAAGTGATATACTATAAATGCTCAATAATATACTTTAAAATTTGTATATAAACAGTATATTAACAACCCAATGACCTTTTACATGTATTATAATTAGAGTGTATTAGTAAGCTAATATATATAAAAGTGTATCAAGTGCATCAACAAGTATATCAAATATATTAAGTGTATGTGTATCAAGTGTATAAGTATATCAAATATTTATGTCAAGCTTTGCTTTTGCCATTGTTGTAAATAACAAATATGTGAACTATGGGCTTAATTAGAGTAATTTGTTGGACTGACAAGAAAAATAGTAAATTTTAAAGCTTTATTTGAAAAAATGGCAAAAATGGTTCAAAATTATAAAAATAGCAAAACGAATTTATATAATAGAAAATAGTAATTAGTAAATGACAAAAGTACCCTAAAAACAACAAAATTAAGTACAAACAAGAATGTAAAGATACACTGCTTCAAAAACAACTCGAAAAATACATTCTACCTAAACATTCTAAAACCACGAATACATAGTATCTAAATATTCGTGGGGTCATTAGAAACTTATGGATGTCCACAATGATGGACTTCCTCCAAAGTGAGAAAGAACAAAGTTGATTGTACCAGTGAAGTTGTTGTTAGCGAATGAGTATTTGAAGAAATTGCAACTTCAGGACGATGTGACTACTGAAAATATATGACCATTCTGTTCATAGGATCTTAAAAGCCAACTTTAAACACTATCAATCTCAAAAAAACGTCATTGTTGAAAACGATGTTCAGAGTAGAAGCAAAAATAAGAAACAAGGTTGGCGACCTAGCGAGAGTGATCATTAAAAGCTAACCAAGAGGATGAAATTCAAGAAAGGGTTGTTGAACCAACAATCGCAGACATGAGATTGAGAAGGAGAAAAAGAGATTTTGAGTGGCAGCTAAGTGAAGAAAATGAGATTTAAGGTTCTTTGTTATCTTATTTTGATGATGATGATGATGATGATATTATATTAATAATAAACTAAATACTATATATACACACATATGTTTCAAATATTTAAAGTTTAATTCCTATTTATATGTTTTTTTAAGTACAACAAACCATTTTTCTGTGTTTCTATATGAAAAATTGATAACATCGAAAATATGAAAAAAAAAAAAAACCAAATTAATTTTTATAACAATATGTATAAAATAATAATTAAAAAATTTAGATACAATTGAATTTGTAACAAATATTTAAACAAATCGAAAGTTAGATAAGTCAAATTTGATAATAAAAGATAAATTCAAATATAAATTGGGGAGAAAAGTCAGGAAGTTTTTGTTTAAATTAATATAAAATCTAATTTAATAATAAAATATAAATTCAAATATAATTTGGGGGAGAAAAATCAAGAAGGGAACTCATTTATTTACAATTATCCTGTATTCATAATTCAATTTTCATTTAAGCTTCAACAATTGTAGAGGCCTAACAAAAACATCAAGATTGTAAAAGTGAATATTTATTTGTTTGTAAAAAGACAGATTAAAGGTATAATAATATAATAAGATGATAATGAAGAATGGAGATTAAAAAAAATATAAAAAATGATAAAAATTTAAATGAAATATATAGTTTGGTACATGATAATATGTATAAAATATTGAGTAAAATCCTAATGAGGATAAAAAAATTTAATCTAAATTTAAAATAATAACAAATGGATAAAATAATATAAAATCTAAAGGTATATGATAAATTAAAATCAAATGGTGATAAACAAATTAAAGATGGATCACTTTCGAATATTTATGAAAATTGGTTAAATCAAATTAAAATAGATATGAAACCGTCAATTAAATTTTTTTAATTGGAGAAAATTTTAACACCTTTATCTCTTGAATCCGTTAGATTGAAGTCACATAATTGAAAATTCCATTTACACTATATTTTTATTGAGAATTGATACACGGTTTTATAACAGATATTCGATATTTCTATTGAAAATTTATACACGACATAACAATTACACAGTACTTATAAAAATTGTTAATCAACCATACCAAAAGCAGTTTGGGATTAAAAAAATATATGTTGCACATACACGTTTTTGTCAAAAAAATCTTATTATTTTTATTTTATTGGCAAAAATCAAAAGACACCTCGAATTTGTTATTCTCTCTAATTTCTATTTTCTCTTATTTCTCTAATTTGTTTGGTCCTTTTTCCGTAAGTGACCCAAATTTTAAAATTGAGAGAATGTGAACACGTGGCAAGTAATAGAGTGGGTCTTCGTTGGCGCGTAGGGGTAGAGAGAGACTGGGTCTGAGCTTTAAATTCTCGAACCATATATGAATTTACCAATTTACCCTTCTCTAGGTCCCCAATAACGAAAGCGTCAAATCTTTTATCATTATTTTACTTATATATTTTCGAGGTCTCAGTATCAGCGTCAAATCAATTTAATTTTTTTGACTCTTTCTTCTTCGGATCATGGTACGGAAAACAGAGGCGGGACCCACTATTGATATATTATCGATTTTTAATTTTAAATATATATATAAAAAATATTGCTATCGATATATATTTATATTAATAAAAAATCATAAAAAATTATTTAAAGCGAAAATCCTCCTCGCTCCTTAGGACATTTTCCCCTGAGTTGTCTTGAATTTTATTTTTATGTTTGTTGATTTTTATGATTTTGTTATTGTGATATTTTGTTTATATCTTGAGCTCGAACTATAAGATCTCACTCTTTGTAGCAATCTAAAATTTTTGTAAAAGAAAAAAAGTGAATTGTTTTTACTTTTAAACAAAATTAATTTTTAGTAAATCTATACAATGGGGTACAAATGTAAATAAGATTAAATTAAGGTCACGTTTACATCAGTTAAAAAGTAATCCATCAATGATAATGTAAAAAGTAGATCCAATTAATTAATTTTATTGTTGTTTACCTGTTTTCCGTAATTGTAATGAGATGTGGGACCCGTCATAAAATTTGTAATCAAATTATTTAATCTGATTGAAAAATAAAAGGTGTTCAATCAGATTCAGTTGAAAATTACGTGAGATCTACTACCTTTATAATTACTTATCGTTACCGTTACAAATATTGTTATTATAACAGTATGAATTAGCCACATTTATTGTTAATTTTACCGTTATAGTCACCATTACAGTTAGGATCAAATAGTAACGATAATGGTAACAAAAAAAAAATGAGACAGATTCATAATTTTAAGTAAATCCGATAAAAAACAATCCAAATATGTTTGTAATTGAGGTCAACTACGATTCATCCATCAATAAAATCTCATTCCAATTATATCAATTTTTATTATGATATAGTAAAGGTGGACTATGCTTAGTGTTTAAACTTTCAATTCTATTTACAGATTTCTCATATAAATTCAAAATTTTTAAAAATCAAATGAACTATTAAATATATATTTACACTTTAGGTTTAATTAAATTTTTCTAAATTAAATTTGTGATTTTAAAAATTGTTGACAAAATAAATACAAATCTTATATTTAATAAGTTACACCTTTTTATGATACATTCCATGCATATTTAATAATTAATAGCCTGACCCCTGACCCCAACGTGTGTGTTTTAATGTACGTACACATTTGTTTTTTTTAAAAAAAAAGAAAAAGAAAAAGAAAAAAACATACAGCTGTTAAAGTTTTTTTTTTCGTACAGAAGATGGCTCGAGGGGCTTAGTTTCATATAATAATAATTATTGGTATTATTATTAAGTGGGACCCACAGGATTTTGTGAAAAGGATTGAGAGTTTTGTTCATGTAATCAGTAAATTAGAGAATTTGACATCAATATTAAAAATTAGAAATACACATAAAATCATAATAAAAGATCCTATCAATTAAGAAATTAAAAAAAATTTATTAGGCGTAACATTGATACTCCAAAATCAATTAAGTTTAAGTTCACTTTACAATTAGTCAATGGCTCGATTATAATGTTATGGATGATTTTAGACTGAAGGATACAATTGATATTTAGAAATGATAAGGTCAAGAAAAGCATGATATGAGCCAAAAGTGGAAACTGAGGACCAAAATGGGCTAAGGAACCAACATGTTTAGCCTTGACCAAGGCCAAGATCGAGCCTTGCCAAATGACTAATGGGACATGGGCCCCAGAGAGCGTTTTGGACCCGAGATATAACCCAAACAAGATGCTTGACTTCGGCCTCGGCCAAACATAAAATCGGGCCTGCCTTTTGGCCCAGTAGGTCATCTAATTATCCTAAAACGATTCCAAAATCCTAGAGAACAACCTAGGTCTTCCCTATAAATAAACTTCTTATTGCTCCATATGAGATATTTTCTGAAGGTTTGGAAGATCTAGCAGAAGCGTGATATGCATCTTGTCTTTTATTTTAATTTTTTAGAACAACAATAAATCAGAGAAGACGGAAACTTATGTGCGATAAACATTCAATCCCACAACATGTTTTTACACAGTACAAAGATAGAAACAAAGGGAGAGTCTTTTACTTACCCTTGAAGACTCAAATCTTCACGATTCCGTCCCCATGCACTGCATGAACACAACGAACGGTACTCTTCCTTGAAGACCACATACTATGTAATAGGACACCACCAACGACTTACCTCTGTATTCTCGGAGGGTGATAATCGGTGAGAGGGGTGAGCTTCACTTTAATTTGGAAGAGAGGGATTTTTTGTTTCTTAAGAGGAGAGTTTGCAAAGAGTTCTTTTTGTATAAATAAAAAAGTAAAGAGAAACACTTCTGTGAAGAAGAAAAGGAAAATTTCAAAAACTCTCTGCCTCTGACACGTTTAGACGACAGGAGTGGGTTAAGAGAGTTAAAACAACTCCTTCCCTATTATTTAATATTAAATTCAAAAATGAATTTTATATGTATATATATATGATAGAGAATACATACATGCATAAATCATAATCAATAAGCACTCTAATTTTATTTAATTTGAGTTTAAAAGCATGCAAGAAAATCATTTACAAAGAAGAGGCTTTCAGAATGTTATACTTTGATGAATCTCAACAATTTCAGCTCCTTTCCACGAAATGGATCTTCACAACACCAGTAGACCACAATATGATATTCTCTACTATTCTACAACGTGGATTGAGAGATGGAATCTCAGATTGAGGTCAAATAGGTGAAGAGAGTGAGGAGGATTTGAGAGATTTTTGAATTTTTGGAATTCAACTTGTATTTTTTTCCCCTTCAAATCTGAAATCTCAACATATCCATGAAGAATCAACATGTAGGCACTCCAATCCTTAGCTCGTTGACACCTCAAGAAGCTGATTATAGTGGGCTAGATGTTAATTAGAGGATTAATCCAAAAAAAGTTGGATTAATCCACTAACTTCCTTTTTTTTTTTCTTAATTTCATTTTTCAAAATTAAATTTAATTAAATTCAAAACTGAATTTTGAATTTCAAAAATTTGAAAAATATTTTATTTAAATAATGAATTAAACAAATTTAAGTAATTAAGTAATTAATAATTTACTATCAAATATTAAATTAATTAAACACCTAATTTAAACATGAATCCTATTCATGTTAATTAAATATTGAAATCAATATTTAAATATTCTAATCTTTCCGATTCCGTTCAATTTTAACAAAATTAAACATTTTAATTGTATCAAATACAATCAATCAAACCCTAAATTGAATTTGAACACTTCAAATTCAAAACCCTAATTTCGATTTTGAACGTTTTAAAACCGCTCAATTCACTAATCCAAGATATAATTTTACGAGTTAGTAGAGGGGCCTTATGGACTTATAGATTATGAGCTCCAACGATTTGAGATTAATTTGCTAAACTCTTTAGATCGAATTAATCAATATTCGTTAACTACTGAGACACACCACTATACTCGATAGTTGCACTCTTCTCATTATAGATATATTTCTATCCACTTTAACCATAATCAGTAAGTCGATCCTTCATAAGTTGTTCGTATTTACAGCTAGGTCAAAATTACTATTTTACCCCTATAAATACATCTTGCTTCTTAAGCTCCCACTAATCCTCTATTGAACAATTGGTTTATAGTCCAAGTAATAAACCATATCCCTCTGGGTCATGAGAGGGCGAGACCTCTTTGTTCAAAACTAGGATTCAGTACTTAAGGGAACAACCTATCTGCTTACCCTAAATTGGATAGGAGTGAATTCCATGTCACAGGACTACGTCCCCAACTATCTATCTTGTCTTATCCCTAAAATGGGAGGCTTATTGAGCAGTGATGTTGAACTACTCTCACTTATGCAGATCAAAGGATAATCCCGAATAAGGAGTTCATAGTTAGCTCAGGATTAAGATTGAGTTACCCTAAGTCATTGAATTTGAAATAGTCAGTTTTAACAGTAAACGATCGTTATAAAGAAAAGTGATTATTTCAAGGTCCGGTCTTATGCAAACATCCTTTGCATAATATGCCTCCACTCGCATGTCTCTACATGAATGATTTCAGAATCACATCGTTTGTATCAGTTATACAAAGTAGGTCACATCCAATAGTGTCCCTAGGATGAAGTACACAATCTCATCCATATACTTATAGACCATTTTAGCTATAAACTAAAACTTGATCCACATTTATGTCTCTACATAAAGTTAAAGTATTCATACTATAGCCATGAATTCGTTTATTGGATTTTTATAACAGAATGCAATATCAATAAAATTTTATTGAATGAACAACTCAATAATACTTTTATTGATAAATAGAATATGTTTCCCATATTTACGAATTGCGAGTTTTAAGACAATCCCAAAACTTCACACACACACACACACACACATATATATATATATATATATATTAACTACTTTAATATAATAACAAATCTTATATTATATCAAATATAACACATAACCTGTAGTTTATATTATATCATATATAATATAACCTATAGATTACTATTCTCTCATCTAACTTATAGTATTTCATAATAATCAAATTAATATTAAATTTAATCTATAGTATTTATATGAGTCACATTCATATAACCCTACAAGAAAAACGAGAACTCCCGACGCCGTTTTAATGTGTTGGGAGTTAGGTCGTCGGGAGAGACCGTCTCTCCCGACGAAGTAATGGACCGTCGAGAGTTCCTGGCGCCGTAAAGGTTTGTCGGGAGTTCCCAAGTAACTCCCGACGCATGCAAACTGGCGTCGGGAGTTCCTCCGTCGGGTGTTAATTGTTGGGAGTTCCTGGGGAACTCCCGACGGATCTCCTGACGCCCGTCGGGCGGCATCGGGAGAGGGGTCTGGTTTAAACCAGACCTCTTCTTCTTCCTCACTCCCTTAAAATTTTTATCTCTCCCTCTCAAAAAACCTAATCCCCCACTGCCGCCGCCTGTTTGTCTTCCTTTCCCTCTCAAAATTTTCCCTCTTTCTCCCATTTTCCTCCTTTTTCTTCACCATTCTTCCTCCCTCTTCCTATTTTACACTTTAACTCCCATTTTCTCCATTTTTCCTATCCAACTTTTCTTCCATTTTTCCCTTAAAATTTTTCTTCCATTTCTCCCTTTTCTTCCATCAATTTTTTTTCCTGTGTAGTTGCACTATTAGGTGGATTCACAAATTTACAGACTTGGTTCATAACATACGAACAACTCGGACAAAGATATTTAGGATTACTAGAAACTTTATAGTCACATCTATAAGAGCACATGTATAACTTCATTTGATCAGCTGAAGATTCAATATTAGGCAAAAGGAAGGTAGAGCCAGACAGTGAAACTTTAGGCTTCAAAAGGGTGTCTTTGCTCTGATTTGGTTGTAAATATGTGTCATTTAAAGCTTCAACACTCTCATACAAATTAGATAAGCATCCCACCATGCCTTGATTTTTCAAAAGCCTAAGCACAGTCCATGAATCTCGCTCTCTCCATGAATCTCGCTCTCTCCTTAAATCTCGCTTGCATAGATGCCCTCAGCAGCTTCACACCCTGATTGACATCCAAAGTAATGACTTTCTCCACCAAAGCACCAACTTCTTTGATATTAAACTTGTTAAGGAGAGTAATACTACAAATGGTGGACATTGGTTTCACAGTCAAATCATCCATCAACATGTAAGTAACCACATCCTTCACAAACCCTCCTCCCACATTTCTTTTTGCCTGTGTAGTTGCACTATTTTGTGGAAATATGTGAAACTTTAGGCTTCAAAAGGATGTCTTTGCTCTGATTTGGTTGTAAATATGTGTCATTTAAAGCTTCAACACTCTTATACAAATTAGATAAGCATCCCACCATGCCTTGATTTTTCAAATGCCTAATCACAGTCCATGAATCTCGCTCTCTCCCTGAATCTTCCTCTCTCCCTACCTCTCGCTCTCTCCTTGCCTCTTGCTCTCTCCTATACTATTCTTTAAAGTTTAGACTTTCATCTGGCCCTTATTTTAGCCACATTCATTTTCTCTCTCTCTATCATTGCCTCTTGCTCTGATTTGGTTGATAATGATGCCACATACCACACACATACAACTAAAATTAAAATTACATATTGTTTTATGAGATTTTTGTAAGGATGACCATGTTTTTCTTGCCAATGAAATTTGATTAGCTTTTTAAATTTTTCTTGGCGTCACATATTGTTTTAATTGTTTTTTTTCTCACTTGTTTTTATTCTTATTCTCTCCATTTGGTTTATTTGGTATCTAAAAAACTCTGTTTGTTGTCAAAGAAAGAAGAAACAACTTTGTCATTTATTGTCTTTGTTGTTGTGATCAGAAGCAAAATATGGAGAAAGTAGTGTTGTTTTATTGGGATGATCCTCTCTATTTTCCTTTTAAACGTAAATTATTAATGCAAAGAGCAATAGTTAACTGCAGTCTAAGTTACACCTAGTTTCATATATTCATTCCTCAAATCATTTTGGGGATAAATTTGAGTTTTATGTGTGTTGGTCATCATTGTTTACTTGTTTGGATGTTCATTACCACTCGTATTAGAGTTTGAACGTGAATTTGAATTGTTTATCGATATAACATTTCAATATTTTTGTTTTATTGTAGAATGCTGTTCGAAGATGAGCTGGGACAATTGTTGAAGATGCTGTGTTGGAGAAGTGTTCTAGATGTTGTTTTCATTTTACTTCTTTTATTTATTTCTGATATGAATGTTTATCGACTTCATTTGGATATTGTAATTTCTAGTATCGACTTCGTTTGGATATTGTAATTTTTTACTTGTTATAAAATGGACTTTATTTTCGTTTATGTGAATCTTTATTTGGTATGATATGTTTCACAGGATTTCAGATCAACTTTTAAAAAATTACAAACGATATATTAAATTTTAATACTCCCCACATATATAGGATCTCCCGACGCACTCTAAAACGGCGTTGGGAGTTATGGTGGAACTCCGGACGCCTATGTGGCGTCGGGAGTTAGGGGGAACTCCTGACGCTTACGCGACGTCGGGAGTTATGGGAGAACTCCCGACGCTTACATGGCGTCGGGAGTTATGGGGGAACTCCCGACGCCGACGCGACGTCGACAGTTAAGGGGGAACTCCCGACGAATTGTAGCTCGTCGGGAGTTCCAGGAACTCCCGATGCATTATAGTGCGTCGGGAGTTCCCCCCTAACTCCCGACGCCGTTCAAAAGTTCGTTGGGAGATCCTCTCTTGACAGATTTCTCCCGACTAAACTCCCGATGACCGTTTATGCAGCGGGAGATCCTCTCCCGACGAATTTTTCACACTTTCTTGACGAAATATGACGTCGGGAGAAGTCAGAATTCCTGTAGTGTAATTTAATATTAGAATCATATTTAAATAATTATTTTCTCTAAAATAAAACTTTATGTTATAATGTAACAAATACATTATATTAATTATATCACATATAATTAATTCCCTCAATTAATTTGAACTATTCAAATTAATTCAAAATTAATTCGATTCTCATTAATCCCAGTTGAGCTACAGAGGGGACCTTATAGACCTATAGATTGAAGCTCCAATTGTTGGAGTTGATGTCCTAAATCTCATATGTCTTGTAGTTTGTAAATACAAATTAGATATCTTATAAAATAAGAGGCATTTTATTGACATTTAGACTGTACTAATTCAATCCAATAAACTAAGATCCAAGGTTATTTTATGAAACTTAAACATATATGTGGAGATATACAGGTGGATCATGTTTAAGTGATAATCTAGATGGTCTGTAGTAGATGGATAAGCCTGAATATCTTATCCTTGTGACGCTACAAATACGACCCACTTTGTATATGTTACAATTATTATAAAGTGCTACAAATGATCAGATCTGGATCGTTCATGTGAAGACATGCGAGCAAGGGTATTCTATATAAAGAGTTCGTATAAGATCGGACCACAAAATAAATAGTCTCTTGGTATAACATCGTTACTAGAAGGACTTACATTTCACTAGGATGACCATAGTGTTGTGATTGGTGTCCTAATTCTCCCGGAGTTTCGTAGTTTGTAAACATTGTACACATTGTTATGAATAAAATAAGAGTTATTTTATTTTGCATTTACTCATATCGAATAAACAAAGTTCCATAGTTATTGTATGTAAACTTAAACATGTATATGAGATATACAAGTGGATCATGCCTTAAGTGATAACCTAAAAAGGTATGTGGTATAAGGATTAAGGAGGGATACCTAATTCTGGGGACACTACGGATACAACCCGCTTTGTAGAGGTTTACAAGTGTTGTGAACTACTACAGATGGTTGATCCTGACCATTCAAGTGGAGACATGCAAACGGGGGTATCTTATACAAAGATTTGTATAAGACCGGACTACGAGATGATTCGTCTCTTTAAATAACGCCGTTGATACTTGAGACTTACATCTTACCTAAATGACAATAGGTGACATGATCTTAATCCTGAGTGTTTTGGGAACTCTTTATCTTTGAGGGCGGTCCTTTGATTAGTATGGGTGAGAGTGGCCAGATTGCTAACTCAACAAGCCTACCTTTTTGGGGATTTTTTTGATTTGGGAGCTGGGAACTCAGTTACACAAGATGGAATTTACTCCTTCCCCGAAGCAGGGCAAGTAGATAGATTATTCCCTTAAGGGGTGATTCCGGGTCTTGAACATAGTAGCCACCTCCTCTCTTTGGAAGAGAGGACATAGTCATAGTAGGACTATGACTTATGTTCATTAGAGGAATTAGTGGCACTTAAGGAGTTAGATGTAACTACAAAGGAAAAACTGTATATTGGCCTAGTTGTACTTACGAGCGATCTTTGAAGGGTTATCGCACTGTTCATTGGTTGATATGCACACAAAATATATATGTATTGAGGAGAGTGCAGCTGTCGGTCTTTAGTGGAGTGTCCGACAGTTAACAGATGGTGGATCCCGTGACTAAAGAGTTTAGTTAGTTATTCACGTACCGTTGAAGCTTCAAGCTGTAGGTCCATAAGGTCCCCTTAGTAGCTCAATGGATTCAAGTTGAGAATTAGTTCTTGGGGTTGATTTGAAATGTTCAAATTGACAAGAGGAAATTCGATTATATATGATATAATCGGTGTGATGTATGAGATATATCAAGTGGAGGATTAATGTAAATATGATTTACATTAAGTACCATAAAATAAAAAAAGAACTATGGTTTATATGTTTCATGAGATGAAATATTAAAACTATATGTTAAAAATATAATATGGTAACTTGGTTATCATATTTATTTATAATAATATTAATTATTTGATAATTATCTCTTTTTCTCTAATAACCAATTGAGTGGGAGGTTATTGGTGGTTTGATGGTAACCATGAGATAAAAGAAAAAATATTTTCCTAAAATTAAGAGTTACTTAATTCGGAAAGTACTCACGGTGAAGTCTATCAAGTGAAAATTTTTCACTAAGCGATAGCTAGTAGAGAGACTAAACGATCATGGACTTAAACTATACGATAGTTCATTCAACTGGTCGTAGCTAAACTATTGCGTGGCATTGTCTATATGATAGGCTACCATCTTCCACACGATTGAGCACATCGTCTATACCATAGACTGTGTCATCTCCCACTTGCTCAATCGTTTGCACGATTGTTGTTCCTCCAATCTCTTCCTCTAACCAAGATCATATAGAGCACACAACTTTTGGATTCTCACACCGAGAATACCAAGGTAACCATTGTGGTCGTGTCCTCACTTAACTCGATTGATATCGAGGTTTTGGAGGTCGTTCGTTAGGTTCATTGTGTTTGTTGTGTTCGTGTTACATCGGTCGTTGCATTCAAGGGCTGTGTTGTTGTGGACGTTGGTAGTTTGATTGAGGGAGTTTGAAGAATGGTTCTTCAAAGGTACACATACTCTATCCCTTGATTATCTTGTTCACATGCTGTAATTTCTAGTTGTTGCATGACCTGTTAGTTTCTGTTTATTGACTGTAATTTTTAGTGTTCAATTTCAAATGGAATTTGGAACGATCCTTTCGCTGCTCATGAAAATTCTCATGTCTGATTTCCTTCACATAGGTGACTTGGCCTTAATCCTGAGTGAGTTGTGAACTCTTTTTATGAGGACAATCCTTTGATTTGCATAGGTGAGAGTGACTTTGTTAGCTGACTCAACAAGCCTACCATCTTGGAGATTTGTCCGAGTAGGGAGTTGGGAACACAACTAAATAAGATGGAATTCACTCATTCTCGTCCTTAGAGAAAGTAGATAAATTGTTCCCTTAATAGCTGATTCCGAGTTTTGAATATTGAGACCTCAACCTCTTATTGGCCCAAGAGGTGTTAGTTTATAGTTGGACTATAAGCTATTTGTTCATTAGAGGAATCAATGGTACTTAAGGAGTCAAAGATAACTATTGGAGTAAAATGATAATTTGACCTAGCTGTAGTTTTGAGCAGTTTGTGAAGGGTCAACTCACTGTTGATTGTTATATTCGTGGACACAAAAATATATCTACAGTGTGAAGAGTGCAACTATCGGTCTTTAGTGGAGTGACCGATAGTTAATGAAGATTGATTAATTTAATTAAAGATTTTAATTAATTAATCTCACATCATTGGAGCTTCTAATATGTAGGTCCATAAGGTCCACTTGTTAGCTCACTAAAGGAAATATAAGAGGAATGATTTGAATGATTCAAGTCAATTGATGGAATAACTATTAATGAGATTAATATGATATGATTAATTACACATGTGATCTAATTAAGAGAGAAATATTTGAATAAGATCCAAATATTAAATTCTTATGAATTAGATTCATGAAGAATTAATTAATTAATTTTGAAAGGTGAAGGCAAATAAACATGCGATGTTTATTTATTAATTAATTAACCATATATATTAAATTATTAAATTATATTTAATATATATGGTTATTTAATTGGTATGTTAATTAATTGAATAAATGTTATTTAATTAATTGGGTGTAAGAGTAAATTGGGAAAGACTTGGAGAAAGGGTAAACCCTTCTCCATATAAATATCCCTTTATGACCAATCTAGGGAAAGCAATTTCATTATGAAAAATCCTAGCCTCCAATCTAGATTTCCTCTCAAACTTTTTCTCAACTATTCTCCATTCTTCTTCCTCCTCCAAGGTGATAAAGACAACTCTTCTACCCTTGGATTCCTAGAGAATAACAAGGTTGCACTTATTGTGGTGTCCCTTGTTCGTTGAAGAAACGTTCGTAAAAAGACAGAGAAGAAAACGTGAAGAGTTTGAGATTTAACAAATGTTTGTTACTTTATCTCTTTGCTTCTCCTTTTAAAGCATGTTTCCTATAATGTTTATCCATTATTATTTCTGTTTCTTTGTTTTTGTTTCCTTAAAAATTGAAAAACAAAATGCAAGGCGATATCATGCTTCCGTAGGAATTTGATTCCTTTCAATTGGTATAAACAAAAAATAGAAAACATGGTGGCTGCTTTTGTGTACTGTTTTCATGAGATGAGTACTGTAAATTTCATTTGGGTATTTTTGGCTTAATAGATGTTTTCAGTATTTGGCATATAGACTCATTTTACTTGAATTGATCATGTAGGGGCCCATTATTTTTGGACATTTTTACTGTAAATCGAGTCTGTAAGTCCATGTTGTTCGTGATAAAAAATTGTTGTGGAAAGAATCCGGGAAAAAGATGCGAAATAAGAAAAAATAGAGATAAACTATGCAGTAAAGTTCGATTTTTCAGGGACAGCTTTTACAAATTTGTCGATATCTAGAGTTCTAAACGTTGGATCGTGCTGAAATTTTATTAGTATGTTCAGGACATCTAGAGTTTCCTTTGAACGGTTGGATCATCATTTTAAGCTCTAGCTTATTCATCATTGCCACTGAACAAAAGCAGTTTTTTTTTATTTTTTTTTCTGTTTTCTTTTAAAATTGTCTAAAATCTAAGGTTTTAGATTTTATTTGTTTATAATTAAATTAGTATAATTCAATTATATTAATTTAATTATTTTATTATGGTGTCAAATATCAATCTATGAATGCATTTTATATAATTGAATGTGCATGAGATGTATGTTTAAATTATATGATTTATATGTTGCATATTGTATGCCATATAGATTTAAAATTTAACCTTATGATAAACATATTTCATGCATCCTTTTAATATAATTGTTATATTATCTTTGCATGATTAATTAAGCATGCTCATGCATCATACTAAAATATAATTATTATATAGTATGATAGCATGTGAATTGATTTCATTAGTGACAATATAATTGTTATATTGTTTAATGAAAATGAAAATGAACTTTGCATTGAGCATGACATTACTTATATTAATATAAAATATTATATTTAATCAATGTCACAAAATGAAAATTTATAGATATTATTTTTCATTATTTTATAATGGTTATAAGTGTAATGAAATTAGAATTAAAATATATAATCAAGAGTTGCATGCAAACATAGGTCCAAATTAATTTTGAATGATTTAAAATTAATTCACCTAGACTTAGTTAAAAGCATTTCTAATTAGATTAGAAATAGGTTAATCTCTTAATTCATTTTAATATGATTCAAATGAACTCCATTAAAAGATTAAATTTATAAAATAATTGCCTATAAGGGACCTTTATCTTAGGATTATTCTATTTAGGAAGGGGTATTTAAGCTGATGAAAATAGAATAACTCCACCTGGGAACCGACTTGGAAGGTAAATTGGGAAAATATTTTATAAGCAAGCAATAAGTGATTAATTTTATTAAAGAGTTTAATGAATGAAATCACATATTGTTAAAATATTCAATATAAGCGTTATATTGAAAAAATTAACAAGGACTTAGTTAAAATTGATTAGCCGAATTTTACTAAATTAATACACCCATCGTTTGCAAAAAACTTAGTGGGAGAAAAAATATATATATGATATGTCGTTCTTCCATCCATGTTCTCCCTAAAAGTTCACAAGGTGAGATTCATGCTCGACCTCGTGGTGCCCTAGGAGCACTCTCCCTTAGGAAGGTATTTGCATGGGTCAATATTAAGGTGAATGGAGAAAGTGTTTATAGTAAGTGGAAGAAGGACGTGTGTCGCACGTCCTTTGGTCTCCTTCATTAGTTTGAAATGTCATTTCCATGCTAGGCCTTGTGGTGCCCTGGGAGCATCCCCCTTAGGAAGGTGCTTGCATCGGAAAGGGTCATATCAAACTCCAGAAATAGATAAGATTGCTATAATCAATTGCACTAATTATGTTCTTCCTTGAGGTAGGTTGGTTGGGATGAGGTTATAGGGTTGAAAATGAAGGGTTACATCTACAAGAAAGCATTAAGGTAGTCATTGATTTCTGGACCAAATAAATGATAATAAAATATTATAGGAATAAGAGTTATTACGGTGTAATGTTTGATTGAGAATGTCTCAATTCAGTGAAGGAGTAACTGTTCACCTCGAGGTGACACTTATTCTATCTCACTGAAGTATCATTGCAAATAAAATAATGTTGGGTTTATTATTTAGTTTTTTGCTAAACTAATTGGACAAAGATGAATTTTTGCACAAGTGTCTAAAATAAGTGATTTGTTTTGTATAAGCAAATATGACTAGCGCAGTAATCTCCTTGCTTAGAACCGCTAAATGAAATGGTGATAACCATGCATAATGGAAAAATACAATCAGTATGGTTTTGGTGATTGATGACCTAAAATTTGTCCTATTGGAGGAATATCCTTCAACTTCTAGACTTACCGCCTCACGAACTGTTCGTGAAACCTATGACAGGTGGACTAAGGCTAATGAAAAGGCCAAGGTCTACATTCTAGCTAGCTTATCTAAAGTATTGGCCAAGAAGCATGAAGCCATGGTCTCTGGATGGGAGATCATGAAGTCGCTGCGAGAGATTTTTGGCCAACCGGCCACTCATTCAGGCATGATGCTTTTAAGTCTATTTTTAATGCTTATATGCCAGAAGGGGCGTCTGTCAGGGAGCATGTCCTTGACATGATGGTCCACTTCAATATGGTAGAAATGAATGGCGTTGTCATGAACGAAGCCAGTCAAATTAGCTTAATACTTGAGACTCTTCTAAAGAGTTATCTTCAGTTCCGTAGTAATGCGGTAATGAATGAGGTTTAGTACAACCTTACCACTCTCCTAAACGAGCTGCAGACTTATGAATCCTTGATGAAAGTCAAGGGAAATGTCAGGGAGACAAAACGGTTCCACTTCCTCAAAAAATTTCCATAGAGGTTCAACCTTTGGGACCATCAGTGCCTTCTTCCTCATCCTCCAAGAGTGGAAGAAGAAGAAGTGTCACACCCTGCCCCAGACTACCCTTTGAGCCTGGGAAAGGGCGTGACTGCAGCAGTTATCAACCCTTTCGTTGACACTTACTACCTAAAAACTCTTGCGGAAATAACTCTGATACCAATGTACAAATTGAACAATCAACTGAGTAAGTAGACCCATTTTATTACAACAATGTAACATTCATACAACTCCAAGACTTAATTACATATTTACAACAACTGTAAAACCCTTCGGAAGTGTAACTGTGACACGTGACAGACCTTGACCTTAGCAGCACCCTAGAACTCCTCACCTTTCGCTACCTGGAGGGGGGGGGGGGGAGAGGTAAAACATAAAACATGGAAAACATGAGCTATAAAGCCCAGTGAGTGGTGCCTTTAGATAAACAAATAACTTTGCCAACAGAAATATACTTTTGGGAAAACAATGCATAGTCAACAAGAACATTACCACAAGTTCATTATTATTTTCCAGCCAAACCGCTAGACAATCCCCAGCTCGACCGCTGGTTAAAACAATCAACCCCAGCTTGACTGCTGGTTATCACATAATATAAACATCTCCAGTACTTTCACACGTATACTAAGACAATAACAATTCCTGTGGAAATTTTCCCTGTACCCTATTATCCCGCCAATGTGCACATCGACTATTTTACCGCTAGCTATGCTTAGGTAACTTGACTATATTTCCCGTCGTTCGTCACCGACTATCATTTCCCATCGACCGAAGCCGACTATATTTTTCTGCCAAGTACCCTTTTCAAGCATGCTAACTATGTATCTCGGGTACAATTTCAGTTTCCAAAACAAACATACACGCAATATCTCAACAAGCATAGTAATCAGATAAACATATATCCCTGATTATGCCAATTTAACATTATCCCCTATATATATTTACCTATATATAGAAATTATATCAACAATACAACACACAATAACCACTCACCTTGCTTGGTTAGGAACTTTCCTTTCTGAAGTTCCTTAGGTTTCCTTGGTTCCCTTTTAAACCCTAAATTCCTGATTCAATTATCAGCTTATATTACTCATTGTTACAGAACTTATTTTAAGATACTTCCTTCTAAAAACATGTTCTAAAATATCTCAGGAAGCTTACCATAAAATCTTAGCTCAGAACTCCTCGTGGTTTAGCCGGAATCTTTAAAAGATCAATACTGGTCCAGCTTACCCGACAGTCTGACCATTCTGTCTTATTCTCAGATTCCAGCTCGATTACTTGGAGCTCTCTGGAAGCCCCACCATGAAAACTAAACTCTTTTAGCTTTCAGATGGCTTTGGAATCACATCAAACGCACGAGTATTCTGGGAGAACTCCTCGTCCAATTTGATGCTACTTTTTGTCTTTTCTGCCCGACAACATCTCCCCTCTTGGAACTTCTTGACCAACGCATGGTCTTGCTACCAATGCATGGTCTTCTCCCAATTAGTCCTCACACACTCTTCTTTATGTCCTTTAAAGGGAATTTGAGTTCTCATCTGAAGTCTTTGGCCCTATTTATAGGCGTCCAAGTTTTCTCCACGGCCGACACCTCCTACTTGGCTGCATGTCCAAGTGTCTTTTCTTCACACCATCAACGCATTCTTACATCAGCGCAAGCCAAAGTGTCCTCTTCTCCTTTCATCAACGCATAGCCCTCATCCTTTACATGTCTTCTTATGCATCCACTTAATTTTCTTAAGGTTTAAGAATTCTTCCTAACAAGCCACATGTCCGGATGACGTCCTCCATATGCTCATCCTTCCTATGCGTCCACAAACCCTTGGATGTTCAATGCATAGTATGCCATCAACGCATAGTAGGCCATCAACGCATAGCAACCCTTGGTTCCCCTTGGTTTTCAACACGGCACCATCGCAATCCACTTACTCAGTCATCGCAAGCCTTAACCATCGTAAGAGCCAACCACCATGCATCCAACCTAGTTCATCGCATGGCCTATGTCTAACGTATCCATCATACAAGCCATCGTTAACCACTAACAGATTGCAAGGTCGCACGGCACCAACGTATGGCCTCACTCAACCGCATCGACGCATAGGTGCTTGGCATGGGCGCTTAGCTCCGACGCATACCACCCTTCAGCGCCTGCCTTGCCCCGCGTCATAGCTTACCCCATGTATCCGCATGCCCTTTGCATCGCCAACCCTCGTGCCATCCCAACCTTCCAATGCATCACTTTCAACTTTCTTCCTTCAGCCGTATGGACGCATACGACCAATCCAACGCATCCATCGCATCCAACACATCCATCATCCAATGCATCCAACGCATCCAACGCATCCGATGCATCCATCATCCAACGCATCCAACACATCCATCATCTAACACATCCAACGCATCCAACACATCCAACACATCCAACACATCCAATGCATCCATCAATTAGGTTTATACTTTGCCAAATTTTCCATGTTTTTCCCCAAAAGTCAAGCTTCAAAATTCACACTTTTTCTTCTCCCTTTGCCCAAGTAATCTCTCCAAGATCTTATGGCCAACACATAGCAATGCCTAGTCCAACACTTAGTTAATTTTTCATCAATTTAAGCTTAACTCAAAACTACTCAAGGAAAATCTATTCAACACCTAAAAATTTCCTTCACTACAACATAGGATTTAACTTTTACTTAGTTAATTTCCTTAACCACCTACTTAAGTAGGAATAATGGAAATCTGGGTTTCACAAGAAGGGTGGCAAAGGAAAGAATAAAGCTAATCCACTTGCTGCAACCCAAAAAGGAAAAAAAGGTCAAAGGTGCAAAAGGAAATTATTTCCACTACAACCAGGATGAGCATTGAAAATGAACTGCCCAATTTATTTGGCCGAGAAGAAGAAGGACAAAAAAGGTAAACATGATTTACTTATTTTATAAATGTGCTTAATGGAACATGATAGCAATACCTGGATACTTGATTCAGGAGCCATTAACTATGTTTGCACTTCTTTACATGAAAGTAATTCCTGGAAGCAGCTCGAGGTTGAGAAGATGACTCCCAGGGTAGAAATGGGCGATGTCTTCTCAGCTGTAGCAATAGGAAATATTAAATTACTTTTTGATTCTAAATTCATATTGTTGGGCAATGTATATTTTGTTCCAAACTTTAAAAGGAACTTGATTTCAATATCTTGTTTGCTAGAACATTCCTATAATATATCGTTTATTCGTGATAAAGCGTTTGTTTCAAAAAATGGTGTTGAAATATATTCGACAACAAATGAAACTAACTTATACATAAGGCCGTTAGTATCTAAAATGCTCCATAATGTTAAAATGTTCAACACTGCAACTAGCCAAAACAAAATAAGGAAAGTTCTCCAAAAGAAAATACTCATCTTTGGCATCCAAGACTAGGCCACATTAATCTCAACAGGATTGAGAGATTAGTTAAAAATGGACTTCTAAACAAGTTAGAAGAAAATTCTTTACCGTTATGTGAGTCTTGTCTCAAAGGAAAAATGACAAAATGACCTTTTACTGGAAAAGGTTATGGAGCCAAAAAACCTTTGGAGCTTATACATTCAGACCTTTATGGTCCGATGAATGTTAAAGTAAGGGGAGGTTTTGAATACTTCATCACTTTCTGTAAACCCCGAACTTAGGTTCCCTAGATAGGCATGTTTAGCTAAAGGGATATTATATTACATATTTATTAAGTAGAAATTCATGTTGTTTATAGAGGTTATGAAGGAAGGGAAGGAAAATATATTAAATGAAGAAACTCAATCATTAGTCTGGCTGGAGGCACTAAGTGTGAGGTGACGTGGCAATCTACTCTTTGAACTCAGGAAGCGGCAAAAAGATTAAAAGGGAAGTGAAACTTCAAAAGCAAGGTTTCGGCAATTGACAAGAGCAAATTTAGCGAATTCAGCGCCATTTGAAATCTGGAAGAATCTAGTTTTCAAGGTTGTTCTACTGGAGAAAGATTGCAAGAGGAGAAGAACAAAAGTGGAGAATTTGCAGAAGAGGCAGAACCACAGATTAATCAGGGCCTGAGGTGAAGTTTGGAAGTTACAAGCCAAATTATAATGAATTCGAGACTGAAATTTTAAAGTAAAGAAGTTAACTCAAATCTAAATAAGTTTGTAGAAGGAAGTTTCTTGAAAAAAGCTCTGGATTTTGAGTTATGAATTTTTGAAGTTATAATAGGGAATTGGTGCATAAACAAACAGTTGCTTGTGAAGAACAAGCAAGCAGTTCATCGTGGAGAATTATAACGAGATTTGGGCATGAGGATCTTGCTTATAAAGGAAATCTTGCTGATTTTGTAAGGAGGATCTCGCTCGATTCTATAATCACAGATTTTCTGTGTTTTCCCTTTTCAAGTAGCGGTCAGTTTCCTCAAGGTTGATCCTGCTGCTGCTTGCCACCGAAAGACTCGGCTTATTAAAAGACTTAGGTTGATGATCAGTTTATGTACACATGTTTTCTGAGGGACTAGGGCTTCTGTAGGAATGTTTGGGCCACCTGTGAATATTTTTTTTCTATAAAAGTAATGTCTTGGCTGTATGCATGTATTTATATAATCTTTGTAGAACCTTAAGAGAGGTTAGCTGTTTATGTATATTACTAATCAGATGAATAGGTTGGTATTTAGATTAGAAGGCTTGGGTGGTGAGAGTTGGCAGTAGGGCTAGTAACTACCACAGTCATATCCTTTTCCAGAATAAAAGGGTAATCTGGGAGAGGGTGTGACACTTTCACTAACAGTTATTCTAGATACGGATACATTTACCTAATGTAACACAAGTCTGATATACTTGAAAAGTTCAAGAAGTATAAGGCCGAGGTTGAGAATTTGTTAGGTAAAAGGATAAAAACACTTCGATCAGATCGAGGTGAAGAGTACATGGATGTTGGATTCCACAACTATATGATAGAACATGGAATCATATCCTAACTCTTAGTGCTTGGTACATCTCAACAAAATGGTGTATTAGAAAGGAGAAATAAAACCCTGTTAGACATGGTTCGTTCTATGATGATTTATGTTCTTCTTCCCATCTTGTTTTGGGATTATACAGTGGAAACTATAATATACCTTCTAAACTAAGTTCCATTAAAGAGTATTTCTGAAACACCTTTTGAGTTATGGAGAGGTTGTAAAAGTAGTTTATGGAATCTCAGGATTTGGGGGGTGTCCAACACACGTGCTTATAGCAAACCTAAAGAAATTGGAACTGTGTTCAAACTTAAGCCTATTTGTAGGCTATTCCAAGGAAACAAGAGGTGGTCTGTTTTTCAATCCAAAAGAGAATAAGGTATTTGTGTTGACAAATAAAACCTTTTTGGAGGAATACCATATTAGAGAGCATAAATCATGGAGTATGATTGTATTAAATGAATTCACTAAAGACACTACTGAAACTTTAACAAGAGTTGTTGAAGAAGGAAACAATTCAACAAGAGTTGTTGATATTGCTTCATCAAGTCAAGAACATCCTACTAAAGAGTTGAGGGAGCCTTGATGTGATGGGAGGGTTAGAACTCAATCCACTCGCTATTTGGGTTTAACTGAAACTCAAAGTATCATACAAGATGATAACATTAAGGATCCATTGTCTTACAAGAAGGCAATGGTAGATGTTGACAAGGATGAATGGATTAACGCCATGAATTTGGAAATGGAATTTATGTACTCCAATTCTACCTGGGAACTTATAGACCAACCTGATGGGGTAAAACCTATAGGTTTCAAGTGGATCTACAAAGAAAAGAGGTGTGGATGGAAAGGTGCAAACTTTCAAGGCTAGATTAGTAGTAATGGATTATACCCAGGTTGAAGGGGTGGACTATGAAGAAACATTCTCACCTATTACTATGATAAAATCTATCAGGATTCTCTTGTCTATTGCCATATATTATGACTATGAGATATGACAAATGGATGGCAAGACTGTCTTTTTGAATGGTAATCTTGAAGAGATAATCTACATGACTCAACCAGAAGGATTCATAGTACAAGGTCAAGTGCAAAAGGTTTACAAGCTAAATCAGTCCATCTATGGATTGAAACAACCATCTTGATCTTGGAATATGAGGTTTGACGCTACGGTCAAAACATATGGCTTTAATCAAAATGTTAGTGAACCTTGTGTTTACAAGAAGATCATTAACGCTTTAGTAGCATTCTTGGTGTTATATGTGGATGATATCCTACTCATTGGGAATGATGTAGGTTTTTTGACCAAAATTAAGGAATGGTTAGCTGCTCAAGTCCAAATGAAAGATTTGATTGAAACACAATATGTTTTAGGGATCCAAATCATAAGGGATCATAAGAACAAAACGCTAGCCTTGTCTCAAGCATCGTATACTGACAAAATGCTTGTCAAGTATTTGATGTAGAATTCCAAGAAAGGTTTATTTGTTGGGGTTGATGCCCTAAATCTCGTAGGGTCCCATAGTTTATAATTGTAATGTACAAACATTTTATTTATGTAATAAAATATGTGATGTTTTATTTCAAAATTAGTTGCATTAACCACAAACTAATAAACTAACATCCAAGGTTATCTTGTAGCTTAAACGTGTATGTAGAGATATACGGGTGGATTATGTTTAAGTGATAACCTAAATGGTCTATAGTAGATGGATAAGGTTGGATACTTTATCCTAGTGACACTACGAGTATGACCCGCTTTGTAGATGTTACAATTGTTGTAAAGTGCTACAAATGATCTGATCCTGATCATTCACGTGGAGAGATGTGAGCGGGGATATTCTATACAAAGGAGTTTGTATAAGACTAGACCAAGAAATGTTTAGTCTCATTATATAACGCCGTTCATAATAGAGACTTACATTTCGTCAGGATGATCATAGGTAACATAACCTAAATCCTGAGTGAGTTGTAAACTCCTGCCTATGAAGGTGGTCCTTTGATTTGTATGGGTGAGAGTGGCTAGATCACCGACTCAACAAGCCTACCATTTTGGGGATTCGTCTGATTGGGAAGCTGGGAACACAACTACACAAGAAGGAATTCACTTCTTCCTCAATGTCGAGACAAGTTGATAAATTACTCCCTTAAGGGCTGATTCTGGGGCTTGAACAATGTGGCGCCACACCATCTCCTGACCCGAGAGAGGTTTGATCATAGTTGGGCTATGATTTATTGTTTGTTAGTGGGATCAGTGGTACTTAAAGAGTTAGATGTAACTACAGAGGCAAAACGATAATTTTGGCCCAGCTGTACTTACGAGCAATTTATGAAGGGTCATTGTACTGTTGATTGGTTATATCCAATGGATACAAAAATATATCTGTAGTGCAAAGAGTTTAATAAATTATTCATATACCGTTAGAGCTTCAAAGTACAGGTCCATGAGGTCCCTAGCTCAACAGAATTTAATGAGAATCAGTTTTTGGATTAATTTGAATTGTTCAAATTAAGGGAGGGAATTAATTATATATGATATAATTAATTAAAATTTTAATTATATATGATATAATTAATTAAAATTTTAATTATATATGATATAATTACTATTAATGATACATTATAATATTAACTATTTATGAGTGGGAATAAATATTTGAATATGATTCAAATATTAGTTATATGAATTAGATTCATATTGTTAAATTTAATATATATGTGATTTATTAAATGTCATTAGTGAGAAAAAAAACTATAGGTTATATTATATATGATATCATATTAAAACTATAGGTTATATGCTATATTTGATATAACATATAATTTAATATATATTATATGATAAAATAGTTATCATATTAATATATGTTAAATTATTTATTATTATTTATTTATTTAATTTAATTAATTTTAAATTAATTAATGGGAGGGAGTCAACTCCCTCCCTCCACTTTTCTCTCCACTTCACGTAAGTGGGAAAATCAGTTCCTTATTCTTCATCTTCTTCTTGCAAAAGAAAATATATACAAGAAAACACAGAAGAGTTTTGTGAAAGAAAAAAATTGCCTGCTTCTTCCTCCTCTCTAAAATTCCCTTCCCTCACTAAAATCACCAAAGTACCACGCACTCCTAGATTCTCACTAGATAATACCGAGGTCATCTCGGTCTTGACCAGTAAGGGTTTTTCTAACCCAATTTAATTTTTCTGTAATTTTCTACATGTTGTATTATTTTGGTTGTTAAATGCATATTTATGTTTCTTCTTCTGTAAAATTGAATTTTGTAAAAAATGAGATTTGGGCCGATCTGTTGCTTTTGCTCAAGGACCCTTCGTTATTATCTTTTAGGCATGGAATTATTTTGTCTAAGGAATAATGTCCTAAGACACCTCAAGAGGTTGAGGAGATGAGAAAGATTCCTTATGCATCTGCAATAGGTAGCCTTATGTATGCCATGTTGTGTACTAGGCCCAATATCTACTACGCAGTAGGAGTGGTCAGTAGATATAAGTCCAATCCAGAATTAGATCATTGGACAACAATTAGCCATTCTCAAGTATCTTAGAAGAATGAGAAACTATTTTCTTGTGTATGGTGCTAAGGATTTGATCCTTATAGGATATACTAACTCTGATTTTCAAACTGATAAGGATTCTAGGAAATCCATACTAGGATCAGTGTTCACTCTGAATGGAGGAGCTATTGTATGACATAGCATCAAGCAAGGATGCATTGCGGATTCCACGATGGAGGCAGAACATGTAGCTGCTTGTGAAACTGTATGGCTTAGACATTTTCTGATAGATTTGGAATTTGTTCCAAACATGACATTACCCGTCACCATATATTATGATAATAGTGATGTAGTGAAAAACTCTAAGGAGCCTCATAGTCACAAATGAGGAAAGCACATTGAGTGCAAGTATCACCTCATTAGGGAGATTGTGCAACAGAGAGATGCACATAAATTTCCTCAGAGCATAATGTTGCTGATTCATTTACAAAGGCTCTAACGAGTAAAGTTTTTTAGGGTCATCTAGAAAACATAAGTCTGCGAGATATGAGTCACCTAATCTGCGCAAGTGGGAGATGTTATTGGGTATATTGTATGCTATGGTTTATTGTATTGTATTTGATACTGTATATCCCACTTATGGTATTTGATATTGTATACTCCACTCACTGTATTTTTTTTGATACTGTACATCCCACTCGCTTCAGGACAAATGGGAGATTATTAGAGTTGATGTCTTAAATCTCATATGTCTTGCAATTTGTAAATACAAATATGATATCTAATAAAATAAGAGGTATTTTATTGACGTTTAGACTGCATTAATTCAATATAATAAACTAAGATCCAAGGTTATTTTGTGAAACTTAAACATGTATGTGGAAATATACAAGTGGATCATGTTTAAACGATAACCTAAATCTGTAGTAGTTAGATAAGGCTGGGTACCTTATCTTAGTGGCACTAGGAATACGACCTATTGGATAAGGCTGAGTAGCTTATCCTTGTGACACTAGGAATACGACCCACTTTGTATATGTCACAATTGTTGTAAAGTTGATAACTTGTATAAATACAAGTTATTTTACCTATTTTATCTAAAACAATTAGGAAAAATCTTGGAAAATGCATCAACTTGGTAAGAAAATCATGAAATTAATTATATAATACGATCACATGCGTACAATATCCTACAATCCACGAAAGTTATAAAAATCATACTTTTTGGATGTAGGAAATCCATTTATGCGATCACAAGGTATCACCGCAAAGGTATTCCTATGATCTGATCGTGGTGGAGAGTATAGGGACCTCGAATTCCAGAGCTATATGATAGAACATGGAATTACGTCTAAACTATCGGTCCAGGTACATCTTAGCAGAATGGTGTATCAAAAAGGAGAAACAAAACCTTATTGGATATGGTTTGGTCTATGATGAGTTATGCTTATCTTCCAGACTCGTTTTGGGGATTTGCAGTGGAGACTGCATGTTATATTCTGAACAACGTTCCCTTGAAAAGTGTTTATGAAATACCTTTTAAGTTGTAGAGAGGCCATAAAGGTAGTTTATGCCACTTTAGGATTTGGGGATGTACGACCCACGTGCTTGTGGCTAACCCGAAGAAGTTGGAATCGCGTTTGAAAGTTTTCCTCTTTGTAGGCTACCCTAGGGAAACGAGGGGTGGATACTTCTATGATCGAGTGAGAACAAAGTGTTTGTGTTGAAAAATGCTATCTTCTTGGAGACCACATCAGGGATCATAAACCACAAAGTAAGCTTGTTTTATATGAGATTTCTAGTGAGACTACTGAGGGTTCAACAAGAGTCGTTGAACAGACTGATAAATCAACAAGAGTTGTGTCAGTTCATCTAGTCAACCATCTCAAGAGTTGAGACTGCCTCGATGTAGTGGGAGGGTTATGAACCCACCGAAATGCTACATGGGTTTAACTGAAGCCCAGAACATCATTTCTGATGATGGGGTCGAAGATCCATTATCTTTTAAGCAAGCAATGGAGGATGTTGACAAAGATGAATGGATTAAAGCCATGAACCAGGAAATGGAGTCTATGTACTTCAATAATGTCTGGGAACCTATGGATCAACCTGATGGGGTAAAACTTATAGTGTGTAAGTGGATCTACAAGAAAAAACGAGATGTAGATGGAAAGGTTCAAACCTTTAAGGCTAGACTCATGGCAAATAGTTATACCCAGGTCGAGGGAGTGGACTATGAGGAAACTTTTTCACCTGTTATCATGTTGAAGTATATCAGGATACTCCTGTCCATAGCCACATTTTATGATTATGAGATATGGAAAATGGACGTCAAGATTGCCTTTCTTAATGGTAATCTTGAGAAGGCCATTTACATGGCTCAACCAGAGGGGTTCATTATTCTAGATCAAGAGCAAAGAGTTTGCAAGCTTAATAGGTCCATTTATGGGCTGAAACAAGCGTTTAGATAGTGGAACATTGATTTGACAGTACGATCAAATCGTTTGACTTTGATCAGAATGTTGATGAGCCTTGTGTTTACAAGAAAATCATCAACAGCTCAGTAGCTTTCCTGGTACTGTATGTGGATAATATTCTACTCATTGGGAATGATGTAGGCTATTTGACTGACAATAAAAAGTGGCTAGCCGCCCAATTCCAAATGAAAGATTAGGGAGAGGCGCAGTATGTTCTAGGGATCCAGATCATTCGGGATCGTAAGAACAAAAGGTTAGCCTTATCTCAGGCATCATACATCGATCAAATGTTGATCAGATACAGAATGCAGGATTCTAAAAGGGGTTTATTACCCTTCAGGCATGGGATTGTATTGTCTAAGGATCAATGTCCTAAGACACCTCAAGAGATTGAGAAGATGAGATAGATTCCCTATGCTATGTAGTAGGGATTGTCAGTCGTTATCAGTTCAATCTAGGATTAGATCACTGGACAACGGTCAAAACGATCCTCAAGTATCTTCGGAGAACGAGAGACTACATGCTCGTGTATGGAGATAAGAATTTGATCCTTATAGGATACACAGACTCTGACTTTCAAACTGATAGAGATTCTCGTAAATCGACATCAGGACCAATGTTCACTCTGAATGGTGGGGCTGTAGTGTAGCGAAGCATCAAGCAAGGATGCATCACGGACTCCACTATGTAGCAGATTGTGAAGCTGCTAAGGAGGCTGTTTGGTTGAGTAAATTCCTTACAAATTTGGAAGTTGTTCCAAATATGTCTTTGTCGATCACTCTCTATTGTGATAACATCAGGGCTGTGGCAAATTAAAAGGAACCTCAAAATCATCGTAGAGGCAAGCATATAGAACAAAAATATCATTTGATCAGGGAGATTGTGCATCACGGTGATTTAATAGTCACGAAGACCATGTCAGAGCACAACGTTGCTGATCCGTTTACAAATGCTCTCACGGCTAAAGTGTTCGAGGGTCATTTGGAGAGTCTGTGTCTACAGGATATGCGACATCTTATCTAGGGCAAGTGAGAGATGATACTGGGGTATAGAGTATACCCTAGTTTATTGTATATTGTACTTTCGTTTTCATGTATTATACATTAGTCTCCCGAGGCATTAGAACAAGTGGGAGATTGTTGGGATTGGTGTCCTAATTCTCCCAGAGTCTCGTAGTTTGTAAACATTGTACACATTGTTATGAATAAAATAAGAGTTATTTTATTTGCATTTACTCATATCCAATAAACAGAGATCCATGGTTATTGTATGTAAACTTAAGCATGTATATGAGATATACAAGTGGATCATGCCTTAAGTGATAACCTAAAAGGTCTATAGTATAAGGATAGAAGAGGGTATCTTATCCTGGTGACACTACGGATACGACTCGCTTTGTAGAGGTTTACAAGTGTTGTGAACTATTACAGATGGTTTGATCTTAACCATTCATGTGGAGACATGCGAGCGAGGGTGTCCTATATAAAGAGTTTGTATAAGACCGGACCACGAGATGATTTGTCTCTTTATATAACACCGTTGATACTTGAGACTTACAACTCACTTTGATGACCATAGGTGATAAGACCTCAATCCTGAGTGTTTTGGGAACTCCTGCGTTTGAGGGCAGTTCTTTGATTAGTATTGGTGAGAGTGGCCAAATTGCCAACTCAACAAGCCTACCTTTTTGAGGATTTGTCTGATTAGGGAGCTGAGAACTCAGTTATACAAGATGGAATTCATTCCTTCCCCGAAGCAAGGGTAAATAGATAGATTGCTCCCTTAAGGGCTGATTCCAGGTCTTGAACATAGTGGCCACATCCTCTCTTTGGAAGAGAGGACTCAGTCATAGTAGAACTCTAATTTATGTTCATTAGAGGGATCGGTGGTACTTAAGGAGTTAGATGTAACTACAGGGACAAAACGGTTAATTGGCCCAGTTGAACTTAAGAGCGATCTGTGAAGGGTTATTGCACTATTGATTGGTTGATATGGTTACAGAAATATATTTGTAGAGAGGAGAGTGTTGCTGTCAGTCTTTAATGGAGTTCCCGGCAGTTAACGAATGGTGGATCCCGTGACTAAAGAGTTTAGTCAGTTATTTACCTACTGTTGGAGCTTCAAGCTACAGGTCCATAAAGTCCCCTTGGTAGCTTAATGAATTCAAGTTGAAAATAAGTTCTTGGGGTTAATTTGAAGTGTTCAAATTAACAAGAGGAAATTCAATTATATATGATATAAATGGTGTAGTGTATGAGATATATCAAGTGGAGGATTAATGTAAATATGATTTACATTAAATACCATAAAATAGAAAAAGAACTATGGTTTGTATGTTTCATGAGATGAAATATTAAAACTATAGGTTATAAATATAATATGGTAAGTTGATTATCATATTTATTTATAATAACATTAATTATTTGATAATTACCTCTTTTTCTCGAATAACCAATTGAGTGAGAGGTTATTGGTGGTTTTATGGTAACCAAGAGATAAAAGGAAAAATGGTTTCCTAAAATTTGAAGTTACTTGATTAAAAAAGAACTCATGGAGAAGCTATCAAGTGAAATTGTTTCACTAAGCGGATAGCTATAGAGAGACTAAACGATCGTGAACATTGTCTGTACGATAGTTCATCAGCTGATCGTAGCTAAATGATCGCGTGGCTTTGTCTATACGATAGACTGCCATTTACTACACGATCGAGCATATCGTCTATATGATAGACAACTTCCTATCTCCCACTTGCTTGATCGTCTACATGATCATTGTCCTCTAGTCTCTTCCTCAAGCCAAGATCATATAGAGCCCAAAACTCCTTGATTCTCACACCGAGAATACCAAGGTAACCATTATGTTGGTGTCCTCACTCACTTTGTGAATCATGTGTGACTCGATTGGTTCGTGGATGCCGTTTGTTGGGTTCGAGATCATTGTGTTTGTTGTGTTCGTGTTATGCACTGGTCGTTGCGTTCGAGGGTTGTGTACTGTGGACACTTGTAGATTGATTGAGGGAGTTTGAAGAATGGTTCTTCAAAGGTATGCATACTCTATCCCTTGATATCATCTTAGCATGCTATAATTTCTTGTAGTGCATGACCTGTTAGTTTCCATTCTTGTACTGTAATTGTTTATGTTCAACTCGAATGGAATTTGGAACGATCCTTCCGCTGCTCATAGAAATCCTTATGTTTTATTTCCTTCATAGTCATCCACAGAGTTAGAAGGAGCAAGGAATTGCACCCCATGACTTGATTTTCGATCTCTATCTCTTTTCCTCTAGTATTGTTGATATTTATATTGTGTAAAACATCGAAAACTCATTTTATCAATATGAATGCACATATAGTTTGTTGTTTATCCATTTCCATCTTGTACTATGAGCAACTAATTTCCTTACGGGTTGAGAAACATTGCAACTAACATGAACTAAGTAAAGCTTAATTAAGCGTTCAACTTGTTTTATGTATGCTTTATAAACTATTTGAATAAGTCGAAAGATTGTTCTAAATAGAATGAATCTATGTTTGAAAAAGCAAAAGATTTAAACCTCATAAAATAAGAAGAGATTACCTTTAGAAATAAAGAGACATCTTTTGCATCAAATACTCATCGCATGCATCCTAGAAATAAGAATATGGTGGCTAAGTACTCTGAGAAGTGTAGGTTAAGAATTTTGAGTGATTTGCTTGAACGCATGGTTTATGAATTTACTTAGGAATTGTTAGTGAATATTTCTCTCAACCCTATTTTTATTCATTAGGCTATTTTACTTACAATTGTTATTCCCATCGTATCCACCACTATCTATTTTCATTAGCGATAGAATAGGAACAACAAACTCATTGCATATTTAACAAAAAATTCGCATCAAGATCGAAACAATCATCGTCAACACATCAATAAAAGAAATCCCTAAGTTCGACCCTGGATTCACTAGGATTGTACTTGGACTTATACTTGGTTCTAACTAGGTAAAACAATGTCTTTATAAGGTGTCAAATAACACTTAATCCATTGCATAGACAGAATGCATCAAAACTTCTACAAATGATTAGATCATGATCGTTCATATGGAGACATGCGAGTGGAGGTATTCTATATAAAGAGATTGTATAAGATCGGACCACAAAATGAATAGTCTCTCTATATAACACCATTACTAGAAGAGAGTTACATTTCCCTAGGATGATCATAGGTGACTTGACCTTAATCCTGAGTGAGTCGTGAACTCTTGCTTATGAAGGCAATTCTTTGATTTGCATGGGTGAGAGTGGTCTTGTTAGCCGACTCAGCAAGCCTACCATTTTAGGGATTTGTCCGAGTAGGGAGCTGGGAACACAACTAAATTAGATTGAATTCACTCCTTTCTGTCCTTAGGAAAAGTAGATAAATAGCTCCCTTAATAGTTGTAGTTTTGAGCGATTTGTGAAGGATCAACTAACTGTTGATCGGTTATATCTATGGCCACATCAATATATCTACAGTACGAAGAGTGCAGCTATCGGTCTTTAGTGGGTGACCAGTAGTTAATGAAGATTGATTAATTTAATTAAAGGGTTTAATTAATTAATCACACATTATTGGAGCTTTTAATATGTAGGTCCATAAGGTCCACTTGTTAGCTCACTAAAGGATAGATAAGAGGAATGATTTGAATTGTTCAAGTCAATTGATGAAATACCACATTAATTAGATTCATATGATATGATTAATTATATGTGTGATCTAATTAAGAGAGAAAATTATATATGTGATCTAATTAAGAGAGAAATATTTGAATAAGATTCAAATATTAAATCCTATGAATTAGATTCATGAAGAAATAATTAATTGATTGTAATAACTACAAAGCGGGTCATAATCGTAGTGTCACCAGGATAAGGTACCCAGCCTTATCTATCTATTACTGACTGTTTAGGTTTTCGCTTGAATATGACCCACTTGTATGTCTCCACATACATGCTAAAGTTACAGGAGACAACTTTGGATCTTAGTTTATTGGTTTTGTGGGTTAATGCCACTAAATTTTGAATAAAATACCTTAGATTTTATTAAATAAATAAACAGTATCCAATCATGGGCTCAATTGATATCTATTGATTATCCCCACTGCATAGTAGATGTAAGTTCTAGTACATAACATCACATACATCAAGCTACCAATAAATGATACATAAGGGATCCGTCTCATCTCCTCAACTTTCTAAGGTGTCTTAGAACACTGTTCCCTAGACAATGTAACTCCATGCCTGAAAGGTAGCAAGCCTCTGTTGGAGTTTTGCATCGAATACTTGACAAGTATTTTGTCAAAGTATGATGCCTAAGACAAGGATAGTGTTTTGTTCTTTCGATCCCTAAAGGTCTGAATGCCCAGAACAAATTGTGTCTCTCCCAAATCTTTCATTTGGAATTAGGTCGCCAATAATTTTTAATGTTAGTCACTAGACCTATGTCATTCCCAATGAGTAGGATATCATCTACTTACAACTCTAAGAAAGCTATTGAACTGTTGATGATTTTCTTGCAAACACAAGGCTCATCAACATTTTAATCAAAGCCATAACATTTGATCGCAATATTAAATCTTATGTTCCAAGATCAAGAAGCTTATTTCAATCCATCAATGGACCGATTAAGCTTGCAAACCATTTTCTCTTGACCTTAGGTTACGAATCCCTCAGGTTATTGCATATAAATAGTCTTCTCAAGATTGATATTTAGAAAGGAAGTCTTTACTTCCATTTGCCAAATGTCATAGTCTTAATATGCGGTAATGGATAGGATTATTTTGATAGATTTTAACATGGCAACAGGTGAGAAAGTTTCCTCATAGTCGACCCCTTCAACCTAGGTATAACCCTTTGCCACAAGTCTAGCCTTGAAGTTTTCACCTTTCCATTAGCACCCTGTTTCTTCTTGTAGATCCATTTTCAACCCATAGGTTTAACCCCATTAGATTGATCTACAAGATCCCAAACCGAATTGAAGTATATAGACTGCATTTCCAGATTCATAGCTTTGATCCATTCATCTTTATCAAAATCCTCCATTGCCTTCTTGTAAGACAATGGATCCTTAATATCGCCATCAGAAATAATAGCTAGGGTGTCAATCAAACCCATATAACGAATAGGCAGGTTCGCAACCCTCTAACTATGCCGACGCTCCCTCAATGATTGAGGTGGATGTGACCTACTAGATGAACTAACTTCAACAGCTCTTGTTGAGGTGGCAGACTCTTCAACAACTCTTGTTAAAGTTTCAGTAATTTCACTAGAAAACGTAGTTAACACCATCTTACTGTGTGATTTATGCTCCCTTATGTGGTCCTCTTTAAAAATGTAGCGTTTGTCGACATAAAAACTTTATGTGGTTCTCTTTTTCCTTTAGGGTAACCTACAAATAGGCTTAATTTTGAACGAGATTCCAATTTCTTAGGATTAGCCTTAAGCACGTGTGCTAGACAATCCCAGATTCTGAAATGGTGTACATACTAACTTTACGACCGTTTCATAACTCCAAAGGTGTTCCAATAACACTTTTGAATGGAACACAGTTCAAAATATAGGTTGCAGTCTATATCGCATAACCCTAAAATGAGTCAGGTAAGGAAGTATAACTCATTATAGACCAAACCATATCCAATAAGGTTCATTTCTCCTTTTTGATATACCATTCTACTAAGGTATACCTAGTTCTGAGAGTTGGGATACAATTCCATGTTCTATCAATGGAATTTCAGATCCATATATTCTCCACCCCAATCAAATCGAAATATTTTAATTATTTTATTTAATGCATTTTCAGCTTCAGCCTTGTACTCCTTGAACTTTTCAAAGGCTTCAGACTTATGTAGCTTTAAATAAACATATCCATACCTTGAATGAAATCATTAGTAAAGGTGATGAAATATTCAAACTCTCCTCTTGCCTTAACATTCACAGGATCACAGAGATCGAAGTGTACAAGTTCTTAAGGCTCTTTGGCTTGGAGACCTTTTCTAGTAAAATATCTTTTAGTAATTTTTCCTTCAAGACATGACTCACATACAGGTAGAAAATTTTCTTCCAACTCACTTAGAAGTTCACTATTAACCAATCTCTCAATCCTATTGAGATTTATGTGTCCTAATCTTAGGTGCCAAAGACGGGCATTTTCTTTTGGAGAAACTTTTTGTCTTTTATTTTGAGTTACAGTAGTTTTAGACAATTCAGTATTTAGGAGGGCTTTTGTTGCGAACGATCTTAGTACATAAAGATAATCTTCCAGCATAGTAGAACAAATATCAATACCATTTTTGCAAATAAAATTTTATTTACAAAAAATTGTACAGTATATGATTGTTCAAGTAAACACTTTATAGAAATTAAGTTCTTCTTCAAGTCAGGAACTACATACACGTTTTCTAATAAAATAAATGATTTATAAAGTAAGCTAGAGTTTTCAAACTACCTTCGCTAAGATGACATGCCATGTTCCAACATGCATCGTCATCTTATGAGGTGCCAGCTGCCGCTAGGAATCAATTCCCTAAATGAAAAACAAACATGGTTAGTGGCGCCCGAACCTATTATCCAGGCTGAATCGTCATTCTTCGCTAAGCAAGTTTCCAATACAAGTAAATTCTATTTACCTTACTTGACCTTCTTCTTCTCTGCCAAGTACATGGAACAATTCCTCTTCAAATGTCCATGCTGGTTGCAATGGAAACTTATTTCCTTTGCAGCCTTGGCTTTCTTGCCCTTTTGGGCAATAAATGGTGTGTTAGCATTCCCCTGACCTTCCATCTTCTTCTTCTTACACTTTTTGGTGCTGGAAGAAGATGGTACAAACTTAGTTTCAGAGGTCGAATCTCTGTGGAACTTATTTGAGGACGAGGCAACATTTCCTCACCCTTCTGTTCCTTAACTTTCATCAAGGATTGGTATTTCTATAGCTCGTTGAGCAAGGTGGTTAGTTTGTAGTCAAACCTGTTCATAATGACATTGCTACAAAATTGAAGGAAACTTTCGGGTAAAGTTTCCAAAATGAAGCTAATCTGATTGGCTTCATCAATGACATACACATTCATCGAATGTTATGTTCAAAACATGTTCTCGATTAGATGCCCCCTCTGGCATGCAGGTATTGATGATGTATTTGAGTGCATCGTACTTGAGCTTAGTGGATGGTTGTCCAAACATTCCCCTCAGGGACTCCATGATCTGACAGGAAGTGAGAATGGGCTCATGCTTCTTGGTCAATACTTTGGATAGGCTCGCCAAGATGCACGCTCGTGCCTTTTCGTTTGCTTGAACTTATCGCTCGTATGCCTTCTGAACATTTTGGGTGGCATTGACTGGTGGGGCTAGAGGACACTCCTCAACTAGGACAAAATGTAGGTCACGATGATTAGAACTGTATTGATTGTGTTTTTTTAGGTTGCATAGTTGTCGCCGTTTAATTTTTCGGCGGAAAACGTGTTTAGTGTAGCAGAAGTCATATTGTAAAGATTGCTGAAACATACAATTTATTTACATGAGTTAAACAAGCATTATTCAGTTTGAAAAACCAATCAATTTAGCAAAATAATTTTAATGTACCCTAAGTGACATCTATTTTGTAATGATGCTTTAGTGGGTAGGGTAATTAATTACCCTTTTAATGAATTGAGACTATCTCAACCAACAATTACACGAACAACTCTTGTTCCTATAATTATTAGTCACCATTGTTTGATCTAGAAAATTGTTAACTAGTTTAACATTTTTCTTGCAAGTGTAACCCCTCATTTTAAATTCTAGAGTTCCGCACCAATGAGCCAACCGAAAGGAAAATTGATTGGGGCAAAAACAAAGTAATCGTATCTTTTTGGAGTTTGAGTAAAATCTCATGAAAATGTCATCCATAGAGGGACACTGATGGAACAAGAGACATACGCAGCGGAATTAGGATCTAATTACACTCTAATTGCTCTTAAATTAAAGGAAATAGGCATGCATCATGAAGGAAAAAACAGTGAGTTAAAAGTGTAGGATACTACTTTTGAAGCTCCCAAAAACTGCTTTTCCTCGTTGAATCTCAACCCAAACTCTTTTGGACCATCATTAGAGTTGACCTACTATCCTCTGGACTCAGAACTGAGTTGTGGGACCCCATGAATGAAGAAAACCCAGAGAGAGAAAAGAGATGAAAAATAAGATGGAATTTGGGTAGGTTTGGGTTTTTCTCTTTTTTTTCAAAGTTGTGATTTTTCCAGCCCAAATATGAAAACCAATTTTCAAAATTGCAAAACCCTTTTTATTCAAAATGAAAGCTCAATTTATAGAAAAATCCATGCAACAATTGCATGAACCAAATGCATAAAAACCTAACACCTATATTCCACTATCTTAGTGGGCTTAATGTCTCCACTATAAGCCAACACCTAGCCCACTATTTTGTTAGTGGAATTATCCTAAAAAAGTTTGGATTTTCCTACTAACTATAGTCAAAGGGCAAAATAGTCATTTGGTGAAAGTCAAACTTTGACCAAAAAGTCAACATTTGACTTTTTATAATTTTTCCCGTGTTGACTAATTTTGACCTCCCAAGCATGAATCCGCATTCATTTTCTTGAAATTTAAATCAAATTTGAATATAAGGTCGGTCAAAGTTTGACTTTTCAAAGTCAAAATTCAACTCTTTTGACTTTTTACATCTTTGACCATTTCCATCATTTTCGAGCTTCGGAATATGAAAATTTTCATATTTTTGATATGCAAATCACATTTAAATATCAAAGCTATATCTCTAAGCTGAAAAACCCGACCACTATATCACATATACTTGTCGGTTTCTCTTTCTCTACATAATTCAAACAATTCGAATTATTCTATCATACTGTTCTAAGTTTATTTTGTATGAGCTAGTAGGGGAACCTAATGGACCTATAGATCATGGACTCCAACGATCCGAGATTAGCTAGCTAAAGTCTTTAGACGGAGCTAATCAACATTCGTTAACTAACGGGTCATTCCACTAAAGTCCCGTAGTTGCACTCCCCTCACTATAGATATATTTGTGTCCATTTGCTATCACCTTGATTAGTAAGGTAATCCTTCACAGGTTGTTCGCAATCTTGGCTGGGTCATAAAAACTGTTTTACCCCCAAGACTACATCTTGTTCCTTAAGTTTCACTGATCCTCTAATGAACAATTGGTTTAAGGTCCAACCTATAAACTGAATCCCTCTCGAGCCAAGGAGAGGATGGGACCCCTTGTTCAAGACCTGGATTCAGTACTAAAGAAAAAAACCTATCTACTATCCCTATAATGGGTAGGAGTGAATTTCGTCTTGCACCTTATGTTCCCAACTATCCACCCGATCTTACCCCTGAAATGGGAGGCTTATTGGGCCAGCGATATTGAGCTGCCCTCACTTATGCAGATCTAAAGATAATTCCGAGTGAATAGGAGTTCATAGTTAGCTTAGGATTAAGATTAAGTTACCCAGGTCATCAATTAACGAAATAGTCAGTTTTATACATAAAACGACATTTAAAACGTAAAAAGTGACTATTTCATGGTTCAGTCTTATGTAAACTCTTTACATAGGATGCTCACACTCACATATCTCTATATGAACGATTCAGGATCACATCGTTTGTACTAACTACAAAGTGGGTCGCATCCATAGTGTCCCCAGAATAAGGCACCCAACCTTATTCATATACTATAGACCATTTTGGCTATATATTTGAACTTGATTTACCTTTATATCACTACATAAAGTTCAAACTACATTAAATAGCCTTAGGACCTTTGTTTATTGGATTCAAGATTACAATTTCAATAACAACTTTATCGAAAAACAAAACAGAACATGTTTATTAATTTACAAACTACGAGTTTTAGGACATAAAATCCAACAAACTCCCACTTGGACTAAAACTCCTAGTGGAGTATCACAATGTTGAATTTAAGTGAGAAACATATGAGTACAATAAACATATGAATACTATAAACTAGGGCATATATCCAAAAGTTCTCCCATTTTTCCATGTTTACAAACTTCGTAGACCTAGACTTTGTAGGTGATCTTCAAACACTTTAGCCGTGAGGGCCTTTGTAAAAGGATCAGCAATGTTTTGCTCAGAAGATATCTGGGTCACTACAACGTCTCCACGATGTACAATCTCCTGGATCAGATGGTATTTGCGCTCAATATGCTTGTCACTCTTGTGGCTTTTTTGTTCTCTTGAATTTGCAATTATACCACTATTATCACAATATAGGGTGATAGGCAGATGCATATTTGGAACGACTTCCAAATCTGTCAAGAATTTCCTGAACCATACTGCTTCCTTTGTTACTTCACAAGTAGCTACGTATTCAGCTTCCATTGTGGAGTCCGCTATACAGTTTTGCTTCACACTCCTCCACACTACTGCACCTCCGTTAAAAATGAACACTGATCCAGATGTAGACTTTCTAGCATCTTTATCGGTTTGAAAATTAGAGTCAGTGTATCCAATAAGGATAAAATCCTTAGTACCATACACGAGCATGTAGTTCCTCGTTCTCCTAAGATACTTGAGGATATTTTTAACGGCAGTCCAATGATCATATCTAGGATTGGGCTGATACCTACTGACTATCCCTATTGCGTAGCATATGTCAGGTCTAGTACATAACATTGCATACATCAGGCTCCCTACTGTGGAAGCGTAGGGGATGCGTCTCATATCCTCAACCTTTTGAGGTGTATTAGGACATTGATCCTTTGACAAATGAATTCCATATCTGTAATGTAACAGATCTCTTTTGGAATTCTGCATCTTATACCTAGACAACATTTGTCTATATGAGTTGCTTGAGACATGGCTAGTGTTCTATTCTTGCGGTTCCGAATAATCTGAATCCCGAGAACATACTGCACATTTCCTAAATCTTTCATTTGGAACTGCGTTGCTAGCCATTTCTTGATGTCAGTTAGGTAACCTACTTCATTCCCAATGAGTAAGAATATCGTCAACATATAAAACTAAGAACGCTATAGTAGAATTGATGATCTTCTTGTAAACACAAGGCTCGTCAACATTCTATACAAAGCCATAAGATTTGATTGCAGTATCAAATCTTATATTCAAAGATCTAGAAGCTTGTTTCAACCCATAAATGGATTTTTGAAGCTTATAAACCTTTTGTTCTTGACCTTGTGCAATAAACCCCTCTGGTTGAGCCATATAGATACTCTCATCAAGATCATCGTTTAGAAAGGCTGTCTTGACATCCATTTGCCAAATTTCATAGTCATAAAAGGTGGCAATGGATAAGAGTATTCTAATCAACTTAAGCATGGCAATGGGAGAGAATGTTTCTTCATAGTTCACTCCTTCTGTCTGGGTATAACCCTTTGCCACAAGTCGAGCCTTAAAAGTCTGTACTTTACGGGCTTGGTCTCGTTTTCTCTTGTAGATCCACTTGCAACCAATTGGTTTTACATCATTTGGTTGATCTACAAGTATCCAGACAGAATTGAAGTACGTAGACTCCATTTCGAGGTCTATGGCTTTGACCCACTGATCACAGTCCACATCTTTTATCGCTTGTTTAGAGGTCGATGGATCCTCTATGCCGTCATCAGGTATGACGACTTGTGTTTCTGTAAAACCAGAGTAACGGTCAGGCTGATGAAAAACCCTCCCACTACGTCGAGGCATTCTCAACTATTGAGAAGGATGTGACTGATCAGATGTACTAGTTTTATCTACTACTTTAGTAGATGAACTAGCTCTATCTGTAACGTCTTTGGAAAATTCATTCAATACTAGTCTACTGCGAGCTTGATGACTTCTTATGTGGTCTTCCTCTAAGAATGTGGCATTTATCGATACAAATCGCTTATTCTCTTGAGGATCATAAAATAGACCAACTTTTGTTTCTTTTGGATAACGTACAAATAGACATAGTTTTGAACGATGTTCCAATTTTTTAGGATTTTGCACCAACACGTGTGTCAGGCATCCCCAAATCCTAAAGTGACGTAAACTGCCTTTACGCCCTTTCCATAGCTCATAAGGTGTTTCTGAAACACTTTTAGAGGGAACATTATTCAAAATATAGACAGCAGTCTCTAATGCATGTCCCCAAAAGGAATCAGGTAACTCAGCAAAGCTCATCATTGAGCGAACCATGTCCAACAAGGTTCTGTTTCTTCTTTCAGATACACCATTATGCTGAGGCATATTAGGTGCAGAGAGTTGTGACTTGATTCCGTGTTCTATCATATAATCATGGAATCTTAAGTCCATGTACTCCCCACCTCGATCTGATCGTAGTGTCTTAATTGTTTTACCTAATTGGTTCTCAACCTAAATCTCATATTCTTTGAACTTTTCAAAAGAATCAGACTTATGATGCATTAGGTAAATATGACCATACCTTGAATAATCATCAATAAAACTGATGAAATATTCATACCCATCTCGTGCTTTGATATTCATCGGTCCACAGAGGTCCGAATGTACGAGCTTTAAGGGTATTGTGGCTCTGAGACCTTTTCCAGTAAAAGATCTCTTAGTTATTTTTCCTTTAAGACAAGACTCACATGGAGGTAAAGAATTGTCTTCTAACGGATTTAGGAGTCCATTCTTAACCAATCTTTCAATCCTATTGAGATTTATGTGACCAAGTCTTAAATGCCATAGATAGGCATTAGAAGAAACTTTTTGTCTTTTATTCTGAGTTTCGACTGTTCTAAACATCTCAGTATTTAAGAAAAATTTAACTTTAGTTGGTCTTAACTTATATAAGTTGTTTTCAAGTATAACAAAACAAATTTGAATACCTTTTCTGAAAATGAACGCTTCATTAACTTCAAAAGATATTTTGTACCTTTGTTCCATAATACAACCGATAGATATTAAATTCCTCTTCATAGAAAGTGCATACAAAACATCTTTAAGTATGATATATCTATCGTCGAAAAACAACTTCAAGTCTCCCATTGCTTCGGCTGAGACAACCTCTCTTGTTCCAACCTTGAGAGTGATCTCGCCTTCTTCAAGCTTTTTCCAGGAATTAGTTTCCTGGAAAGAGAAGCAAATATGATTAGTGGCTCCTGAATCCAATATCCAGGTTGAGGTATCATACTCTACTAAACATGTTTCAGCAACTTGTAAATCATATTTACCTTGTGCTTCTTTCGAGGCAGGGGCCTGAGGACATTCCTTAATTAAGTCAAATCTCACGTCATCAATTACTAGTGTTGAATTCAGATTGTTTTTCCATGTTGAGTAATTATCGCCATTTAGTTTCTCGAAAGCTAAAATTTGATCTAAAGATCTAGTCATGCTAAAAAGAAAAACATATCCTTTTTAGTAAAAGCATTAATCTTTTAAATCCAATCAAGTTTGGCTAAAATAATAATAATAATAATAATAATAATGTACCCTTCATTATTATATTTTGCAACGATATTTCAATGGTTTAGAATAACCTCCACCGAGGGGTGATCGACTATTCCTCCGTTGAACCAAGACTATCTTGACTAGATACTATCACCAGAATAACTCTTATTCCTATAGTAGCTCAGTTATCGCTACTTTGGTCAAGAATTTACTATCACTTCGTAACTCTCGTAAGTGTGACCCTCCATTTTCAGACGTCAAAGATCGGAATCATTATGCTTCCGAAGTTGGAAAGACAAGAATGAAAACGGACTTGAGAGACCCTATCTATTTCTAGAGTTCACGGAGTTTCGAATCCTATAATACAGCCCTCCGATTGGTAAGGTGGCTTCAGGGCAGATATGCAGGCGCATTATTGGAATCTCACGGTGCGACCTAATGGAAGAGACCGTAGGATGTGTTGACACACTTTCTTCTCCCACTTACTATGAACAACTTTCCCTATTCACCTTGGTATTGACTCATGCAAACACTCTCCGAATGGAGTCCGCTCTCAGGGCGGCCCAAAGCCAAGCATGAATCTCAACGTATGAACTCTTAGGGACGCTAGAGCTAAAAGTTCATTACTTCTGTCCATCTGAAGTGTTCTAGACGGTTAGGGTATAAAATACTTAGTGATACATTTCGGCTAACTAAACATATCCTAAGTCTAGATGATTCATCCGAGTATAACTTTTATATTGGATATTTAACCTACGATGTCTAGGTGAAACAAATTTTATTACCTCACACCGCTCAGCATGCTCATAAAACCGGTTTAACCTGACTCAGATGCCGGCTCAATCTCCAGGTAGTAGGTGTTCCGTGAACTGTCAACTTAAAAACCTTCAACCTTAGTCATCTTATCTGACTTTTTGCCAAGATCTTGTCAAGTGAGTTTTCTTGTAACTTCGGTTTTACAAGAAATCGACCTATTTTCTATGAAAATTGGGATTGCTCGATGGTTAACCCTAAATGAGCATGCATCTTATCTTTGTTATAGATTTTAGAAGTCTAGGTTATTTTATAACAATTATAAAATAAATTATAACAATTATAACCCTAGAGCATTCATCTATAACATGCCTCCTTCAATCAAACATGCTTTAATATAACACTTATATTAAAACTAAGCATGCATAGTATATATTTTATAATACTTATAAGATATAACAAATGCATGTCACATGCTTTTCCTACGGTGGGGTTTTAAAACTATATGGCATACTATATGCACATATAATCAAACAACATTATACATCATATGCATAATAAGTAAACAACACTAAAGTGGACCAATTTTGGCATTCAAAACAAACAAATAACTAATTTATTACAAAAAACAGCAACCAGTTTCCCTGAACTGGCTTCAAACACTTTGAACCATCAAGAACCGCTCAGAAATCACTCGAACTGGCCCGAAAACACTAAAAACCAAGCTAAACCGGTCAAATCGGCTCAACCAGGTCAAATGGACCGGTCCAGACTGTCTGGACCGGCTGGTCAACTCCCCTTGGCACGGTCAATGGAGGTGTGGGCGCGCGAGTCGCAGAGCGACTCTCGGGCAGGCGGGCAAATGGGCGCGCGAGGCTCTACGAAGCCGAACGGGCGAACGGATCGAATCCGGATGGGGCAGGCGTGCAAAACCAGGCGCACGTGCGAGTTTCCTGAACTGGGTTGGATCCGGACTGGAGAGTCGGGTCTGGAAGCTTCTCTCGGGTCTGGAGGCTGTATTCGGGTCTGTGATGCAATTTTTCTCCAATTTGCTGCAGTTCTCTTTCCCAGAATCAAGAATTTACAGCCTAATTTCAACTCTAGTGACTCCAAAAAATTTACAGACCCTTTTTCACACATTAATGCTCATAAACAAGTGAGTAATTACAAATTTCCACAAGAAATTTAAAGAGAAAAAAATGCAAAAATCATAATAAACCCACTTTAGTCCCCATTTCATTCAACACTTGAATAGATAGGAAAAAAATACACACCAAAAGCAATTGAGCGTAATTCTAGCATGCTCTGATACCACATGATGGAACACGAGACATACGCAGTGGAATTAGGATCTAATTACACTCTAATTGCTCTTAAATTAAAGGAAATAAGCATGCATCATTAAGGAAAAAAAAGTGAATTAAAAGTGTAGGATACTACCTTTGAAGCTCCCAAAAACCACTTTTCCTCGTAGAATCTTGACCCGAACTCTTTCGGACCACCATTAGATTGACCTACTATCTTCTGGACTCAGAACCGAGTTGTGGGACCCGGTGGATGAAGAAAACCGAGAGAGAGAAAAGAGATGGAAAATAAGATGGATTTTGGGTAGGTTTGGGTTTTTCTCTTTTTTTCAAAGTTGTGATTTTTCCAACCCAAATATGAAAACCAATTTTCAAAATTGTAAAACCCTTTTTATTCAAAATGAAAGCCCAATTTCTAGAAAAATCCATGCAACTATTGCATGAACCAAATGCATAAAAACCCACACCTATATTCCCTTTAGTACTGAATGCAGGTCTTGAACAAGGGGCCCCATCCTCTTCCTGGCCTGAGAGGGATTCGGTTTATAGTTTGGACTTTACACCAATTGTTCATTAGAGGATCAGTGAAACTTAAGGAACAAGATGTAGTCTTGGGGGTAAAATGGTTTTTATGACCCAGCCGAGATTACGAACAATCTGTGAAGGATTAACTTACTAATCATGGTTATATCAAATGGACACAAATATATCTATAGTTGAGGGGAGTGCAACTATGGGACTTTAGTGGAATGACCCGTTAGTTAATGAATGTTGATTAGCTTCGTCTAAAGAGTTTAGCTAGCTAATCTCGGATCGTTGGAGCCCATGATCTATAGGTCCATTAGGTTCCCCTACTAGCTCATATGGAATAAACTTAGAACAATATGATAGAATAATTCAAATTGTTCGAATTATGTAGAGAGAGAGAAACCGACAAGTATATGTGATATAGTAGTCGGGCTTTTCAGCTTAGAGATACATCTTTAATATTTAAATATGATTTAAATATCAAGAATAAGAAAATGTTCATATTCGGAAGCTCGAAAATGATGGAAATGGTCAAAGATGTAAAAAGTCAAAGAGTTGACTTTTGACTTTGAAAAGTCAAACTTTGACCGACCTTATATTCAAATTTGATTTGAATTTCAAGAAAATGAATGCGGATTCATACTCGGGAGGTCAAAATTAGTCAACAAGGAAAAAATCATAAAAAGTCAAAATGTTGACTTTTTGGTCAAAGTTTAACTTTGACCAAATTACTATTTTACCCTTTGACTATAGTTAGTGGGAAAATCCAAACTTTTGTTGGATAATTTCACTAACAGACACAAGCAAAGGTGCCTCGAGGCCAAGCATGAAAGTTTACTCTAAACTAATGAGAGAGACCGTGGGATGTGTTTACACACATCCTATCCCACTTACTATAAATATTTTCTCCATTCATCTTGATATTAACCTATACAAATACCACCCGTAGGGAGGCACAAGCAAAGGTGGCTCGAGGCCGAGTATAGGTCCCACTATGTGAACTTTTAAGGAGAAACACGATGGAAAAAATGAAGTATCATATAACCCATTTTCCTCCGACTGAGTGTTTTACCTAGGGTTAATTAACTTAGAAAAATCCGACTACTTATTTTACTGAGCAATTGTTTAATTTGTCCAAAAGTAGTGTTTACTTTCGATAGTTAAACAATATTGATTATTGTTCATTAAATGTTTTAATAAACTTTAATCAATCATTGCATGCTTGTAGCACATCTATCTAATTCACTTTCCAGATCAATTCCCAAGTAGGGGTGTTCCATTTCTTTGAACTTAAATATCCTAGCCTAGACAGAACCATTCTTAGATAAAGGTCCCTTATGGATACATTTGGTACAGATTTAATATTTTATTCTAAATCAATTTAATTCTATTAAATTGATTAAAATATTAA